>NC_136267.1:129823728-129838728 GCF_964187855.1 Myxine glutinosa | reverse complement strand
TTTCTAGAGCACAATTTCTTTCTCATCAGATGAGCCTTTGTGAAGTTTTTTGACAAATGTTAAAATGACTTTAATTGGGTCACAACCTTAAAATTAGGTCGACGTCAAAGAATTATGTCAATCCCGCAAACTTTTTATTCCCATTATTGATGGAAAATTTCATCCTGAAAGTCCCAGCCGGCTCCAAGATACAGCTCATAGTCCAGGTTGTTGTGTAATTTCGTTCAGATTTTTTGGAGATTTGCAAACCTATACATATTTGGAAACTACAGAGTATAAGCAACCAGAAAACGAATGTTTCCATTTTCTCGGAAGTGTGTGAATTTTCTGGGATGGGAAAACTTCCATTTTCTGGGATGTAGGCATGCGTGATCAGATTGTGCAGCCTATCCCCCTCAGTTGCAAATGGATCGCCGTGACATAGTATGGCTGTCTTAATTTTATCAACTGTGTCATGCTCCCTCTTGACTGTACTTGATCCAAGGTCATGATGCTCTGTGATCTTGCCATCTACACTGCCGAACTGACCCTTAAACTCTCTAGACAAGCTTGAGAGCTCCGGTGTGGCCATGAAGAATCTCTGTCTAGCATTGGCGTTGTTGGAGATGCCAACGAGCCCAGAGTGAACCTTCATTAACCTGTTCAGATGTTCACATGCATGGTCTGCACCAAAAGATACAAAAGGAATGTCATTCTTGGTGACTGATATGTTGCCTGCTCCAAGTTCTCTCCAGGTCTCAGGGTGGTTGGTTCTCAGGTCATACATACATACAACAACAACAACAACAACAACAACATGCATTTTAAGGCCATTTTCCCTGCTAGAGCATGGGTTAGCCTTGCGGTCACCATGACAATCTTCTCCATCTTGTCCTATTTTCTGCATCTCTCCTTGTTAACCCCCTTGCCCGCATTTCTTCTTCCACCATCTTTAGCCAAGTCTTTCTTGGTCTTCCCCGTCCTCTACTTCCTTCTACATTCATTTCCATCACTCTTCTCAACCAGTCACTTTCATCCTTCCTCAACACATGACCAAACCATCTCAACCTGTTCCTCTTCACAGCATCAATCACAGGCTCTATTCCCATCATTCTTCGCAATTCATCATTTGTCTTCCTCTCTCTCAACGATATTCCACACATCCATCGAACCATTCGCATTTCCACCCTTTCCAACCTTCGTTGCTGTTCTACGTTCATTACCCATGTCTCGCTCCCATAAATCATAACACTTCTCACACATGCAGCACACACCTTTCCCTTCAGCATCAACGACACTCCCCTCCTCATCAGCACGCCACTCAGTTCCCGAAACTTCTTCCATGCACATCTCACTCAAGCAACCGTTGCCGAGTCTGATCCACCTTCTCCATTCAGCATGTCTCCGAGGTAGCAAAATGTTTTCACACCTTCCAGCTTCACGCCGTCTCCAAGATCCAACTCAACATTTCCTCCATGTGCAGCTCCCTCTGTGCACACCTTACATTTGAATGTAGGTGCCACACTGGTTAATGACCCTCTCAGACCACTACATTTTTGATGAACCCACTCAGCGCACATTGTACATTGAATGGAGTTCACTCCGACACCCTCCCTGCACACAGCACAGGGCCACTTCCCAGTTCTTTCCACCTCACCACATGCTTTACCACTTGCCATCACCTTCGTCTTTTCGATATTCACCTTCAGACCTTTTGCCTCCATACATTCCTTCCACTTGTTCATCTTTTCCTTCAGTCCATCCATACTTTCCGCAATCAACACCAGATCATCTGCATACAACAACTCCCACGGTAAACCCTCCTTTACGTTCTGAGCCAGCACGTCCATCACAGCTACAAATAGTAGTGGACTTAGTACCGACCCCTGATGCACTCCCACCTTCACCTCAAACTCACCACTGTTCCCGTCCTTCGTCCTTACAGCTGTGCGCGCTCTTTTGTACATTGCCATCACTACTCTGATCAACCATTCCTCCACTCCTAACTTCCTCATTGCCCATGTCAATACTTTGCGTGGAACCCTATCGAATGCTTTCTCCAGATCAATAAACCCAAGAAACAACTTCTTCCTCTTCTCCATGTACTTCTCCTGCAACTGCCTCACAATAAAAAGCGCGTCTGTCGTTCCTCTTCCTGGCATAAATCCAAACTGCATTTCGTCGATCTTCACTTTCTTCCTCATCATCTTCTCCAACACCCTTTCCAATACCTTCATTCCATGCTCCAAAACTTTATCGCTCGGTACGAGCCACACTCTAGAGGGTCGCCTTTCCCCTTGTATAGAGGGACGAGGGTACTCAGTTCCCAAACCACTGGAATGCGGCCTTCTTTCACCACCAGATTAAAGATCTCTGTCATTCTCTTCACACCCCAACTTCCTGCTGCCTTCAACATATCTCCCACAACTCCCGTCGGCCCTCCTGCTTTTCTACTCTTCATTGCTTTTATCGCTTTTTTTTTTTTTACTTACCTTATTTATTTACTTATTTATAACTTATTTACTTCTATTGCTTATCTTACTTTTCTTTTTTCTTCTTTTTTTTTTTTTTCTTCTTTTGTTATTGCTTTTATCGCTTCCTCAACTTCCTTCTCAGTTATCTTCTCTGCCGGTCCTAAAACTGGGTTACTCTCTATGTTGCCATCCCATTCATTCTCTGTATTCAACAGCATTTACATATATCTTTTCCATCTTCCTTTAATTCCATCTGGGTCCACAACGATTTGTCCCACTTCATCCTTCAAGCAACTCACCCCCATCACATCACACCTCTCTTTCGCTATCTGCTTTGCAATCCTGAATACTGCTCTCTGACCCTCTTCCGAATCCAAGCGTTCTCCAAACATTTTCCTACATGCCTCCTGCGCCTTTGCTACCTCTTTCTTTGCAGCCTTCTTGGCTGCCTTATAACTTTCATGCTCTGCTGTTTCTGCTCCCGTACCCTTTGCCTTCTGCCACTCCTTTAACTTCTTCCTCTTCTCGTCAAGCCTCTTTCCAACTTCATCATCCCACCGCCATGTTTCCGAGTGCCTCAGTGGTCCTTTAGTCCATCCACATACCTCACCAACGGCTCCCAACATACTATCTTTCATTGACATCCAACCACTTTCAAGCTCAACCACATCATCCTCTACCCTACTCAGCCTCTCTTTTAATGCCTCCCTTACTGTCACCTCTTTCAACCTCCACACCTTCATTCTCGGTTGGTACTTCACCCGCCGAGCTCTCCTCGCACCCTTCACCCTTATGTCGCAGACAACCAAGTGGTGCTGTGAAACAGCCTCCTCCCCCGGTATCACCTTTGTGTCCCGGAGGTGCCCCCTATCTCGCCTACGCACCATCAGGTAGTCAACGGTTGTCGTCGACCCACCTGACGTGTATGTAACAAGCTTATTATCCTCTTTCTGGAACTGAGTATTACAAATCAACAAATCAGCTCCATCAGCAAACTCCAAAATCCTTTCACCTTCTCCATTTCTCACACCATATCCGTAACCCCCATGAACTCCCTCAAAACCATCCATACTCCTTCCCACATGTCCATTTAGGTCTCCTCCTACCACAACAACTTCCTCGTCTTTCACGTTTTCCATCAGGTTCTCTATCGCACACCAGAACTTGTCCTTCTCTTCATCGCTCCGACCAACCTGCGGAGCATATCCCGAGATGACGTTCACCAAGAGCTTTCCAATCATCATTTTCACCATCATCAACCTATCACTTACTCTGGTCACACTCACCACACTGTCTACAATCTCCTCAGAAAACAAGACACCAACACCATTCACGCCCTCCAGGCACCCTTGCCACACAAACTTGTATTTCTGGCATACTGGCATCTTTCATACTGGCATACTGGCATTTCTGGCATATTTCTGGCCCTGTTTTAGCATACATATCGCTGATATATCAGGGCCAGATTCACTTGTACTTGTTCCGGTCCATTGCAAAGAACAGCTTGCCCAGTGCTTCTCCAGCTGTAAGATGGAGCATCAGATCAGCATTTCGAGATGCTACCACAAAGAATAGGACTGCCTCCACACGGTGTCGGTAGTTCATCATTGATTTGAACATGGCATTCTTGGATCTCTCTGTCTCCCATTCTTGGATTTTGATAGGAGTCGATTCTGGGTTGTTGTACAAGTGAGCCTTTCTTCGCATCATCAGATTGGCACAGCACACACAGCTTCCAGTTCGTGGATTCCTGGGTTTGATGCGTCCCTTGACAAAGGCTAGGTATCTCACTCATGATATATACCTACTGGAATCTGCAAATACAGCAAATGAAACCACCACCTATAAACACAGCCACCACCATCACAGTATTGACACAGTTCACATATTGACACATGTCAGTATGTGTTGTACACATTAATCCCATAAAATGCAGCGGAAAATAGCTTGACAAAGGCATAATGGCCCCCAGAAGTGATTTACCACATTATAACTGGTACCATTGTATTCTCCGCCCCTGAAAATGTATGTTTAGCTGTTCAAATGAAGACCCTGGGTGGTTTAGAAGCTGAAATATTGAGAAAATTGCCTTTGCGGGAGGTCATTTTTCAAAATCCAAGATGGCCGCCATATCTACTTCTGAGAAAATGGAAACATTGGTTTTTTTGTTGCTTCGGCTCTGTAGCTTCCAAAAATATATAGGTTTGCAAATCTCCAAAAAATACTGATCGACATCCAAGCTCTGAACATAGTGAACCGGATTATCAGACATTGGCAGAAAAAGGAGAAAATCCTTAGTGGTGGTTTAATACTCATAGAGGTCTAAGAAACTCTGTGGGATCCTTAAAATTTGTGGCGCTAATTGTAGAAACAAACGCCACAACAGCAATAAGCCTTACCCCTATGCTAGAGAGAGAGGCTTAATAAATTGGTACTCCAGTCAAAACGATGTTGAGGAAATGGCTTTCTTTAACCCTGAAACGAGTGGGCTTTTTTTGGAGGCTCAAAAGACTGGGGGAAGAGGACACAAGATCTCAATTACAGAATGTTTTTGAGTTGTTAATTTTGGTAAAATTAATGTTTTAAAATAATTACAAGCTAATTAATTATTTATATACTTGTAAGAATATTCCAATATGCAACACTCACAAATTATGAAACCTAGTCAAACTTCATGTAACAATTAAACAATAAATTTGGTATCAAAAGATGCACAAGAATCGAAAGAAAAAATAATGAAACGTATGGTGTAATCTCGAGAAATTGTGAAATTCAGCGAGTGAGGGCCATGATGGCTCCCCCAGTCCATTTTGTGTTAACAAAGAGGTATGAAGAAACCCTGGAATGAAAATATTTAAGTGACCTGTGGTTGTCGCCACAGAACTACTCTATTAGAGTGACTCACCACATTTTCTGTTGCAAGTGAGACCATTTTTCACAGATGTTAATGATACGTAACAGGAAGAAGAAAGTTAAAACATGGGGGCAATACCCCTGGCGCTCCCCTGGTAGAATAAACAGAATAATGCACCGACGAAGGGTATTTTATACCAATTTCAATGATTGCTGGAAGACAGGACAGCATTTAGAATCATATTAACATAATCATAAGACTTTAAACAAACAAAGAAAAAAATACCTATTTTGGGGGGAAACGCCTCCTCCCCCAACCCCATATATGTCCTAAGACCCCAATTTTCCTAATGCCTTGAACAAACATTGGTACATCATGGGTGATTAAGGTTGTGGTGAAGTTTCATCGAAATTGCGTGTGTAGTTTCTGAGAAGAGAGCTAATACCTATTTTGGGGGGCACCCCCCCCCACCCCTTCCCCCCGTAGACCCCAAAGGGGTAGATTTTTTTTTTATGCTGTGATCATCCTTGGTACATCATGGGTGGTGAAGGTGTGGTGAAGTTTCATCGAAATCGTGTGTAGTTTCTGTGAAGTAAGCAAATACTTATTTTTGAGGGAAATGCCCCCATAGACCCCAAATGGGGCAGTTTTTTTTATTTATTCCGTGAACATACTTTGATACAGCATGGGTGGTGAAGGTGGTGGTCAGGTTTCATCAAAATTGTGTGTGTAGTTTCAGAGAAGAAAGCTAATACCTATTTTGGGGGGTCAAACCTGGCACCACTTTAACCCCACGTAGACCCCCCTTAGACTTTAATTTTCGAAGTGCCGTGAACAAACTTCGGTACATCACGGGTGACGAAGGTTGTGGTCAAGTTTCATCAAAATAGTTTGTGTAGTTTCAGAGGAAAAAGCAAATTCCTATTTTGGGGGGTCAAACCTGGATCCACCTTGACCCCGGTAAACCCCCTTACAACTCGATTTTTTTTTAATGCCGTGAACAAACTTTAGTCATAATACTACAAATATCATTTGTGCCAAATTTGGTCACAATCCCATCAGCGGTTTCAGAGAAGTTTCAATTGTTTACGGACTGATAGACTGACGGACGGACAAAAGGCCATCACATAAGATCCCCTAAACTTCGTTCCAGGTGACCTAAAATAGTCATAATATTGGTTATAAAAGGCATGCTTTTTATAAAAGATACTTTGGGATATGTTGGTGTATCAAGAAGAGTGACGTAATACATGGTCCCTATGAGTAGGTAATAGTAATACGTACCTCGTGTATTTGTGGTTACAGAATTTTTTTTTAAAGAATGCTGCATTGTTCACTTTCATCGTATTTATTTCTGGGTGTAGTGAATGATTGGTATGCCTATGTACTGTCGATTAATGAGGCATAGCGTATCCTGTTCAGGGTCGGTTGAAATTAGGAAAGTCCATGACGTTTCAAGGAATCCATTTCCCTGTTATCCTCTTAACACCATAAAAGATCTGAATTTAGCGTCATGATCAAAATGATAATTGTATAACTCGGTTAACGTGAGTAAATAATAGTGTAAGCAGTAAACCCCATATTATGTTGTATTATTGTTATGTGTAAGGAAGGGGGGGAGGAGGTCCATAACCTGACTGTGGTCAAGTGTAGCAATGTCAGTATCATTCAGGTAAGTTAGATTGCCATGTATCAGGGACCTGTCAGAGTAAGTTGTCTTGGTACACATGACGCTGAGGAGGCAGCGTATGTAATTTATAGACAGGCTAGTCAGTGTAATATTGTATGTGTAAACACCTCTTTTTTGTGTGGGTGGGGCCAGGTGAGGACTTCCCATCACAAAAGTCACACGTGTAATATGCTCCTAAAAGGCCGTCATGATTTATCAGGCCAATGTTTCCATGCCATGGTGGCATAATGCGCTGTAGGGCCCGGAAGCAGGGAAAGACTCTTATTTTCATTGGGGCTACCTCTAATTTTGGCCATTTCCTGGGACAAAGGATCCCAGTGCAGACGGCCCGTGTTAACGTAGGCGGTCTGACCGATGTGACATGAATATTTGGATCATACTGAATTCGTAACCTGGTGTTATTGTATCAGTTCTGAAAGTGGTGCAATATATTATTGGTTGTGCAGACATGGTTGTGATGGGTTTCCCTACCTATGTTTGTGCAGCCGTTTGCCAACCCAGTTGCAGGAGTCGGAGTCGCTGCACAAAGCCTGGTGTGTGTGAGTGCCGATCAGGATACACAGGTCATACCTGTGGTGAAGGTAAATACAGTATCATCCAGGGGTCCACAAGCATGAATGAGATGGGTGTCCACAAATGAATTTGTAATAAAAGAAATGAAATAATTTATTTTGTTTAAATTTTGTACTGTTTTTAAAGGGGGGGATTTTTATCTTTTTTATTAACTTTATTGATTTACTGGTAATAACGTTTGGGACTGTGGTAAAGAACAAAACGTTAACTAATGCTTTCTCAACTATGATGACAACAATTCATAACATTACATGGAATAAGCAGACAGTAGAAGGGTAAGTACAGGTTGTTGCTCGGAATGTGTACACCACATAATCCAAAATTTAGCTCATGCATAACAAAAACATATAAAACATTCGTAGCAGACGACTTACAGAGCTCATAATAAACAATTGAATGAATGCGTGTGAAGTTGGATGTGTAAGTAGTGAGCACTGTTAGAAACCATGACACATTCTTCTCAAGGAATTGACAACTTTATTATCAGATCAATATCCAATCAAGAGAATGGGTGGATTTACACAAGGCAAGAAAATATGGAAGAAAAACCCATCAAACAATTTGAGAAAATATAAATAACAGTGTTTGAAATTTGGTTTCACTTTTTAGAACAGCGTTAGACTATACCTCAATGGAATACAGTTGGATGGCTTGACATTCAATATGAAGTACAGTTGGACCTCGACAATGGCGGTCCCAACATTTGTGGGTTCCGCATTTTCGCAGTTGATAAATTGCTAATTGCTTCTACATTTGCGCCCTGTGTCCCGCGTATTTGTGTTTTTTTGCGGGTGCAAAAAAAACCCCCATCTCCCACCAGCTGTGCACATGACACTTCTAAAAGCATCTTCCACATGCCACGCATAAACCATTTCCCACCAGCTCTGCACATTACAGTTCTGAACACATCTTCCACATGCCACGCATAAAGCAGCTGTACGTGCGTAACCACGTGATTTGACATTCTTTTTATGGGCATATTTGTGGTTTTTTCTCTACATTTGCGGATTTTCCTCGACATTCGCGGATTTTCCTTGACATTTGCAGATTTTCCTTGACATTCGCGGATTTTCTTCGACATTTGTGGGGTTTTCCTTGACATTCGTGGGATTTTCCTTGACATTCGTGGGATTTTCTGCGTACCAGGAACTGCCTGGAACCTATACCCCCTTTTCCCATTGAAACAATGCCCCTACGTTCGCGGATTCGACATTCGCGGCATTTTCCAGGAACATATCCCCCGCGAATGTCAGGATCTGACTGTATTCAATTTTACATTGAAAATGCCTGCATTGAGAAAGTAGAAATGATGAGTTAAATAAATATTTACTTATTGGAGGGAGCTACAATCCCTAGAAGGGGGTCCCTGCTTTTGCTGCTTTGTGTTAAAGGGTCTACACAAAAAAAAAATGGTCGAAAACACCAACCATGAACCACAATGTACAATACCATTGAGTGGTGGACTGTTAGAAACTATTTTTTCATACTTTATCACATCTCCCTGTGCACTGCGTATGTTTCATCCATTCATCATTGTTGCTTGATTTTGTGGTGAATGTGTTTGCAGCTGTGCATTACAACCTTGTGACTTTCAGTGACAGTTTGAACCTTTGTCATGAATATCCTCCAATAGGTCGGGAAACCAATTAGTCCTTGAGCCAGACCAAAAGTAATGCTCCGGCGGGGGGAGTAATTCTCATTATGATTTTCCATTAGACCAATGTCTCAAGTGTCAGAAAAGGTGTGATGGACATCTGAGAACGGTAGCTTAGTGCCCGGATGGACGCCATCTTTGAAACCACCCAGCTCGAAAATGCCCATTTGGTGGGGTACATTGTTGCACGTGTATCTGGACTTCTATACTAGCTATCGATGTGCGGTTGACGACTAAATATACGTCCGATGTGTACCGTCTAAATAAAAAATAATATGAAGCATTTTGTTTTAGATTAATTATTATAAAAATCAATTATCGAAAAAAAATCATATATTTTTCAATATTTTATTATTAGACTTGTACTTTTTTTAGTGAAACAACACTGGTATGATTTTCCAAATTATGCATTGTGCTACACCGTTTATCTGTCTATAAAAATAACTCAAAAACTAAAACATATCATCCACCACGAGTTTACAACAAATAAATGTAAAGAGGCATAAAATGACTTAGGCCGCCGCTGGCATTATCTATTCTGACGATAACGCAAGTTAGGAATGTCGTACGGAGAGGATTTTAACACCATACGATATCTAATAAGCAGGCGGAAATTGTTACATAGGAAATCTGCACTTTGGTGTCCATCTTGGATTTCAAAATGGCCGCCAATTATATTAATTATTCATTACTAGAGTTTGGAAAGACGTATGGAGCTGATTTTAACACCATACGATGTATATTCCTAATAAGCAAGCGGAGGTATCATTGAACATGTCATGTTTTAGTCAAATAACACCGGTATGATCTTCCAAATTATACATTTTGCTAAACCGTTTATCTGTCTATAAAGATTTTCAGGCAATTTGGCCTGCATTATAATAGAGAACAACATATGCTATACAATATACAGTGCACACAAAGTTAATCATCAGAGTCGCCATCAGAGTCATTGGCATCCTGAGCCACGATAGCATCATCCTGCACCATGTTGGAGCATCCCTGCAGCTTACACACAACAGTGCACTTCAACCCATTCAGTATGCAGGAGCAATCTGACGGTCGACACGTCCTTCTGCATGTGCATGAGATGAGATTCAAGACGACATCTGGAGCTGGTAGACCCGCCATCCATCGGATTGTGAGCGAACCGCCATCATCGAGTTCCCAACCATGTCCTGCTGATGGTGTTGGGACGTCTGGTAGGTTTTCAAGGCTGCGTCGCCAGATAGCCGCCTGATAGTTGGCCCTAAGCGTATGCTGCATCAAGGAGTCTTCACAAGGCGGCAATTGTCCAGATTCGATCTGGCCCTTCTTTGCACAGAACATGTGATAACGGAGCGAATTAACACCGACGATCTTCGTGTTCTTGGCGTACAGCTGACACGTGAAGGCCTGAATGCTATTGAAGACGTCTGTTGGTACATTCCACGAAGATCCCAGATCTGTGAATGCTTGAAGATACAGCTCATTCGCTTGCACAAGCTTCAAAGCCTTTATCTTTCCTTGGCTAGCCAGAGCACTCACAGTGTCACACCCGCTCCATGCATGAAGCCCTGGCAATGCACTGCAAACTCCAGACCCCAATACCGCAGCCAACTTTCCAACGTCGATCATTCTGACTCGAACCTTTGTTCCTCGTCTGATGAAGAGCTGACTATCGATGGTTCTGCTGAGATGAAGACATGATCAGAACGTCGGTGTCATCTGCCACTAAGATGATCGTCTTGTAGTGGGTAGCGGCGTGCTTTGCATGGAGAAACATACGCGTGTCTGCTTCCTCGTGGCTACATTCGAGTGCTTGCACCAACTTCCACCTATCGCGGGTCAGTACCAGACATTTTTCACCACAGGTGACATACAGTGTTCTGTTGCCTAGCTTTTCGCGATTTGTTTCATGTTTCCACGACTCCGCCAGAAACACAACCAGTTTCTCCTTTGTCTGGCTGCAAGCAAGGAGACGCCGCCAGTTCATGATTTTGTGTGCGGGTCTGATCTCGCTGAAACTGATGCCTTCATTTGAACCGCGGTTCACACGCTCAGCTGCTTTGATGGATTCTTCTGTGTATGTGTCAAAGACAACATCGATGCGCTCACTGCCTTGACCAGCGTGAAGCGCTGCAGCAAGGATGCGGTCAGATAGTTCTTCGAACGTGTCGTTCTCGCCATGCATCTTTTGTATGAGAGCCATCGCATCAATTATTGTTGCACTTCGCTTGTCAACGTTCTCGGCTGGTTCCACAAGACCTTCCATGTGTTTCGCAAGTGCAGCTTTGTTCGTTTTTTTCATTGACCCATCAACGTTTGCCAAAGACCATGGTAACGGCCCTAGTGGGTGACAAAGGACAAGTTGCATGTCGAGGTTCCTTGTCTTGGCGATGAGTATCATGGTGGCAAACAGTTGTCTGTCAGCTCTCAGGACGATCTCCTTGTTTGTGCCCTTCACAACTTTCTGCTTGATCTTACCAAAGGTCTTCAAGTTTAGCTTGTTCAATGTGTCATAAAAGCCTGTTCCCTCTTCAAGACGTTTCTGGAAGCTTTGATACGCCGCTTCCCCCTTTTGCAGGGTGTTGAGTAGGTCATTAGAAACGTCCTCCCTCGCAGCCGCTCCGGTAGATATACTGAGAAGACATGACGGATCATCGGCGAATGGATTGGTCCAGTCATTTTCCAGTAGATCACAGATAGCTGTGACGCCAGACTCATCACGTTTGATGCGAGAAGTAGACAAGTCAGGGTGCTTGGCGTGAGATGTGTCGCTGCCATTCACAAGGATAGTTTCTCGTAGTTGCCTCAGTGCAGTAGCCCGATTTTCTGCAGTTAGATAGTATCGTGACACAGCCCCTTGTCGAAGACTAAAACCTCGTGTTCCTCCAGCTGTTTGCGTATCTTTGTTTACTGTTTCTTCTGTTGTCTGATCAACAGCGATTCTGGCAAATGGATTCCCTGGTCTAAGCTGTACGGAGAAGTAGCCTTGATTGAAATGCCTGTACAACTCGGGGCATGTTTCGTGGAGTTGCGTCATCTGTGCATAGTACACTGGTAGATATCTAGCATAGTTCACCTTGTTCATTGCAAAACACCAAGGGATCACTCTTCTGACACAAGCCAAGTGAAGCATCCAGTCGCCTTCTCTATCCGCACGAATCAACCCCAGCAGGGTCTCTACCATATCAATATACATCATCCAGAAGCGAGCCAGGTCTCCATGTTTGGTTCGCAGAAAATGTAGGTATTTCGCGAACATGTCAAAGCTCTGTACACATGAATCATCATCGAGAGCAGCAGCGAGAGTCTCGTGGCAAACATCCTCCTTGATGCTGCGAATTTTGAGGTCAGTGCTTCGAATCTGGGGTTCCTTGTCAGGATGATTGCTTTCTATCCACACCTGGAAGCCCTTCCAAATGATGCGCATTAGTGCCTCGTACATCAACTTGTGGAGTCGCACAGCACGGTTGTATTGCTTGCCTTCCAGAACCCTGTTGATGGAACCTTCAGCGATTACTCCTGACTCAACAGCTACATCCCGAAGGCCTGCATCTCCAAACATTTTCCCAATGCTCGACATGAAGTTACAGATGGTATGGAAGTTCCCCATCATGAGCACGATTCTTCCATATCGATCGACATCTTTCCATGCTATTTCGGTCGCCTTAGCAAATAGTGCCTGGTCTAGCACCACCGGTATACGCTCAAGCTGAAGTGATGACATGATGTTCAGAGCTTCTCTGAGGATTTCTTGCACTGTTGCCATATCTGTGGCAGGCGCGTTTATAGTCGGCAGGTAGCCAACTACATCTTCCGTCACCTGAACACGATCTCTAGTCATGATGTTGAAACCAGTCCACGAACTGATTGTCTGGTCGCATGGTTCCAGCATGCGAGTCATAATCCATACGTGATTTCGGCGCTGCGCAAGGGATGTTGCGCCTGCAAGAGTGTCAGAAAGATCTGCAGGCTTGATTGCAGGTGGGCCCTCTCGTTTCCCACCGCTGTATATTGGAACTAAATCGCTGGATGACGGGATAGATCGCTTCTTATCTGCTTTGGATACTGCCGATGGAGGTTGGGACGGCAAACACGACTGCGACTTCTGTTGGACGATGATACCGTTGACGCGATGCGATGTTCCGCCACCACTCAGCGATTCCTCTAGCCTGTCGATGTTATCGAATGCTAATACAGTCGGGACCGAAGGGTGCACATGTGACGGAAGTGGTACTGTATCTTTCTCCACACTTGCTAATTTGTCTATGCATAGCGCTGTCTCGATTTCTTCCAGAACTGTGTACGAACATCCATGCCCGAGTCGATTCAATATTCTGATGACCTCTGTATTACCGGTGAGCGTTTTCATGACCCACGGAAGTAGGACATGCTTCGATGTTCTGATGGTACCCCGGTGTACAGCATTGATGATATCTTGAGCCATCGACCATACCAGTGTGTCGGCACGCGCAGAGCTACCCCCACTCCCGCAAATCAAAGTATGCAGAAATACACGAAGAGAATCTGATATCTTCACGTAATCTGAAGTGAGTTCTGCTGGCTGAGGCGGCCAACGTTCATTGTAATGAGCATCTTTGATCTGGTGTCGCAGTGAAGTAGCTGCACGCACAATGTTACTTTCACCGTCCGTTCGTTCAAATGCTTTCACTTCTGCTTTCAGGTTTACACACTCTGCAGCAATCTCTCGCTTTGTCAGATTATCGGGCATCAAGTATACACGGTGTTTCACATTGAAGAAGATGAGCGATTCTCCAAACTCTCTTTGTAATGTGCGCTGCAGATTCTTCTTGATGGAGTCACGAACATCAACTGAAAATGTATCTGAAGACAGGATATCTGTTGCAACATCAACTATTGGAACAATCCTCGGGTTCAAGAACAAGTCAGTGCGAATGAAATTGAATATACATCGTATCATTTCTTTTTTCTCGATATTATCTTCAATGTCAGTTTCTACTTGAGGTTTTTGGGGCCGTGTGTAGTTTCTATAGCAGGAGAAGTGGTAGTGAGCCTCAGCTGCAACCATATCTCGTGTAGTCAATGCCAAAACTCTCTCATCATTGCGAGCTGTCGCAGCATCTCTTATTGTCTTATCTGCTCGAAGTTCAACAGCCAAGACAACTGTTTCACGGGTACGACTGCCTTTTATGAATTTTGAAGCACGCTGGCAAAAAATGCATTTATCATCATAGACCGTTGAAGTTGATCCTGTCTCTTCCCGTGATGATCGCCGTCGCACCGCATCGCCAGTATCAACTGAAGAACTTCTAGCTGCATTGGTCAAAGTAGCTAGGTGGTTTTTGTGAGTGAAGTCTGATCTACAAGCCCTATGGTATAATATTGGAATATTAGGAAGTTCAACTGCGCCTTCTTGGACTAGCTTTAGAATTGGATAAAAGTTTCTAACTGCGGCTGCGTCACACAATGTCTTCCAAGAACTGTTGCCCGCTGCCTTGCTTAGTTCAGAGAGTGGCGACTTCTTGCTGCACAGGATGCACGTTCCGGACTCAGGTTCAATCTTCGCCCGTTTCGCCTCGACACCGGCCATCTCAGCTGAAAGAACAAAAAGACTGACGTTAGATTACTCCGATATCCGAAAAGCTCGCCAGCTTACATAGACATACTCATCCAAGTCAGTGAACATGTTAGATGGCGCCACAATACAACTCTATAATAGAGTTGTATGTGGCGCCATCTAACATGTTCACTTTTAGTTCTTAAGCCACCCACCCCCCCCCCCCCCCCCTCAGAAATTAATCAGGTCACC
>NC_136267.1:129793728-129818728 GCF_964187855.1 Myxine glutinosa | reverse complement strand
TAAGTAAACAAGGATGTATCAATTGAATGCAGGTTTATTAGCAACAACGATGAACAATCAATCTGCAAGACAAAGAAAGCGATGGTAGATATTAGAATAAGATAATAGATACAGAATATGCAAATAACAATGCGCAGTATTACACAAGATGAGAACGCAATAGAGAACAGCACCATACAAGAGTTGTCTATCTCCCTTTCCCAAAAACGTTCAATTGTGACACAGAATAGAACGAAACTGGAGACCGAGAAAAAGGATCACATGAGTTTATAATTGATATTCTACTGAATTGAATCGGGCTGGTGGTTTGATAATTCGCTTCGGGCGGCCCGTCACCACCCGATCAATCGTCGGAGTCCTCTGAGGGCAGTTCGTAGTTTCCTGGTCCATTGTGGGAGTCTCCGGTGGGTGGTTCACTATCGCCCTGTCCGACGCCGGAGTCCCCTCCAGCTGGTCCATCATCACCCGAACCGTCAAGGGGGCAGAAATAGGCAGTGACCGTGGAGGTGTGGCGGTGGTCTGCACATGTGGTTGGTTAGCGACTCTCGCGGGTGGTGTCATCGCGGTGGTGGAGCGGAGTGTCTGTGAAGGTAAGCCCGGCGCAATGACATGTTGGGGTTCACCCTTCTGGGGAGTGGTAACAGGATTGAGACAGACTCTTGGAGCGGCGATGGGTTGGGTACCAGACATTAAGTATTTCGGTACGGTTGGCATAACACTTGGCATAACGGTTGGCAGCATGCCACTTTTGCCAGTCGTAGTGGGAGTTGTCATGCTGAAAGGCGTAAAACGTCGCAGGAACTTACGATTCCGGAGAGTGATTCTTCCGGAGCCATCCACCTTGACAACGTATTGATCGAATTGTTTTACCTCGATCACGGTGCCGGTCCGGTCCCATTTTCGTGGTTCCAGGCCGGTCTGGTTCTGGATCCGGACATGGTCCCCGATGGCCAGTGGAGGTAGTTTTGTCGTGTGTTCAGAGAGTCTTTCGATCTCCCTGGCATGCCGAATGCGCAAAGCTTCCTCACGATTGTTGCGTGTTTCCCGCCAGGTGTCCGATGGCAAGTATCTGCCTGGGATGATGGGTATGAAGTCCTTGACTGGCCTCTTGAAGATGATCATGGCTGGAGACAACCTAGTGTCCTGATCCGGTGCATTCCGGTACTGGAGTATTGCACGTTGGAACCGATCAGTGTCTAGTTCACCATTGGAACCAGTGTTATCGGTGATCAATCTTTTCGATGTTTTGACTGCGATCTCGGCACGACAGTTGCTGTGTGGGAAGGCAGTGGATGACAACCGATGGTTAACGCCCCACCGACGCAAGAAGTCTTGGGTGTCATGTGCCGTGAATTCTGGCCCACAGTCAGATGCCAATTCGTCGGGGATACCATAAGTGGCGAAGTTCGACCGCAGACATTTCACTAGGCCTTGTGCCCCGCCAGTTGTTAGCTGAATGATTGGCCAATTAGAGTAACGATCAACGGTGACCAAATAACTCCGACCCTTGTGATGAAAGTAATCTGAACAAACGTACTGGAAAGGGTAGGCAGGTTCAGCTGAGGCTGTAGGTGGAGCGCTTGGTTGTGATGGGGCCATCCGATTGCAGTGTGAGCAGCGATCGCGCATCTCATGAATCTGGGGAGTGATTCCAGGCCAAAAGATCGAGCTGCTGGCCCGGGTGGTCATAGCCGTGACTCCTTGGTGAGCAGCATGAAGATTCTCAAGGACAAGCTTCCGTAGCTTCGGTGGGATGATAATCCTCCCCTTGTAGACCACTATGCCATCAATAGTGTAGAGGTGTTCACGGAAGGGAAAGTATTCCAAAATGGACACAGGGAAATCGTCCCGACTGGCAGGTAGACCCTGCTCAATAGAATTGAGTAACTGCAGCATCTGAGTGTCACTTGCTGTTTCGTCCCGAACATCGTCCCAAGTGACGGACCGCACAGAATCGAGTGTCTTGATGGCTGCCATAGAAATAGCCATTTCCATGCCAGTGTCGTCATCTGTGGTCCACAGCCCAGTCAAGGTGTGCTGTCTTAGTGTAGTCGATGTGGCCACATCCATAATGGAGGAAATGTCATCCACCAGTGGCAGTCGTTCCGATGGTCTGGCACCCGACGGATGTCGTGAAATCGCATCTGGTACGCAGTGTCGTTTTCCCGGGATGTGGATAATTCGGAAACGATATGCTAGGGTCCTTTCTTTCAAGTTGGCAAGCCGCGTGTTATGGATGTCCTCTAATCGTCTGTCACCAAGAAGCTTGATTAAGGGCTTGTGATCGACGGCAATAATCAGGTTCTTGCATCCCAACACAAAATACTTTACTTTTTCCAGGCTGTCCGCCACTGCTAGAGCTTCACCCTCTATCGGAGCATAGCGCGACTCCGCTGCATGGGTGAAGCGGCCTCCAGCAAGGGTGATTTTCCAGCCATCGGGGCAGCACTGTGGGGTTTCACCAGGGCATCTGCAGTGTTTTTGGAGGAGCCAGAAGCCAATCCCATCCTTCGACCAGTCAGTTGCGAGACATGTTGTCCGTTCCTTGTCAAAGATCCGGACCCCATTTGCGACTTCAGATATGATGAGTCGTTTTGATTCTTCGAATAAGGATTGTAGTGTTGCATCCCAGTAGAAGGGGGTGCATGGTTTTAGGAGGTCCCGAAAAGGTCGCATCCTCTCGGTCATGCTGAAGCAGTATGTTACCTGATTGACTAGCCCAAACCAGGAGCGAATGTCAGTAATTGTTTTTGGTGTGGGGAAGTCCTGTATCGCTTGGAGATACCTTTGGCATGGTCGTACACTGTCCATGGTGATCTCGAATCCAGCGAATTCGACCGTGTCCTGACCAAAATGGAATTTCGTCGGATTTTGCGTAATCCCATTACGGCCGCACAGGTCGAGCCAGTTGCATGCCTGAAAAAAGCTCTCTTCCAATGTGTCGCTCCACATGATGGTATCATCAATACATTTGGACTTGTTTTTGAAGTCCGATACAATTTCGTCAAATCGTCTGGAGTATCCATCACCTGAAGCGATGTAACCTTGGGGAGTGGTGCAGTAACGGTATCGGCCCCATGGTGTGATGAACGTTGTCAGATGGCGGTCACATTCTCTGATTGGAACGCTGTGATAGCCATTCCAGGCGTCTGTTACCGTCTTTTTGGTGTTATGTGGCACCGCCATTGCTTGATGGAAGGGTGACTGGGTGTGGTGGGTCTCACGTGTGCAGTGCGCATTCAGTGGTTGCAGATCAACTGTCCTCCGTGGGGTCCCATCCTTCTTTGGACAGACGACCATTCTGCTGCACCATGTCACTGGTTCACCAATTGGCACCGGTTCCAGAACCCCTAACCTGATGTCACGATCGATACCAGCTTTGACTTCTGCCTGCCAGTGTAAGGGGACAGGCACTGGGGTGTGCACCGCTTTTGGTGTTGCCTCGGGGTCAACCATCAGTGTGAGAGGCGGACCTTCCATGTGGGGTAGTGGCTGGTGTTCGCAGACATTGAATGTGCTGCTTTTGTAGTACTCCAGTAGCCATTTCTCCAGCCTCTCTCGGTTCTCGTCAGTGGCCGGAAATGGGATAGATGTAGGCAGTGTAGGGGGAAGCGATCTTTCCGGGCAGTTACAATTTGCATCGATAACTGCTGCCACTGCAGCACCAACTGTGTTGGATTCGCCAATGGTTGGGAAGCTACTAGACACGAGGCCTAGATCGACGCATGCTTCACGACTGAGATACATGTTCCGTGTGTCAGGTGAGATGTAGCAGATTTGTCGGGTTTCAATAATGTCGCCATTGGCTGTGCGACCAGACAGGTGTAGGAGCATGGCGCCGATAATCCGGACCCTTCCACTGTTAACAGCATTCATCTTCAGGTTGACAGGTAACAGGTCTTCATTACGCAGCCCGAGTTTGTGGAAAATATTAAGTCCTGTGAGGCAGCTTTGACAGCCAGTGTCGGCCATGGCCTGGAGCCTGGCCGATTTTGGTCGGGATGACAGTGGCTGGCCGAAATGGTCATAAGATTCCTTATCGATCCGTGCTATGAGTTTTATGTACGGCTGTGGTTGAGACTTCTTCTTGGTCCAGCCAGAGAGGTGGTCAAATATATGGTGGTCGAGGTGTAGTGGAGTTGACAAGGTGGCCATGGCCCTTTTATTTTGCGGCTTCCAAATGGCCGTTTCTCGTTCCGTGACAGAGCAGAGGAGATCGTGGACCTGGCTGCTTTCTTCCACATCATGAGCATCCATTGATTTGTCCGTAGGTTTGTTGTCCGCCTTTTTCGTGCCTCCCCGGCAGACATGTGCAAAATGGCCGCGAGTGGCGCATTTACTGCATGTTTTCCCGTAGGCATTGCAGAATTGACGCCTTTGGTCGATGTTCGGCTGTTTGCCATGACCAGTTTTGCCGCAATAACTACAAATGGCCGCCTGCTTGTCGGTAGTGATCAGGGCTCTTTTGTTCTTCCAGTTTTTGTATTGGCTTGCGCCATGAGCGCCTTCACTATCGAGCAAGGCATTCTGGGAACGTTTCCCTGCTTCCTTGGCCTCGACGAAAATGAGAACTTCCTCCAAGCTCATGTTCTGATTTTGATCGCCGAGAATGTCCTGTTGTATATCTTGATCGGCGAGTCCCCGACATAGGACATCGCGAACCATGTCCTTGGTGTAGTTGACATCAGTAGGGGGATTGCATGAGCATACAACAGAAAACTTGCAGATCTCAGCTTGACCAGCCAGACGGGCTGCGTAGGTACGAATTGGTTCTTCTCGGTCCTGTCGCATGTTGTGGAGGTTTACGCGAGACACCATGGTATTCTCCTCTCGGACAGCAAGGGACCGAATGGCTTGTAGTATAGCTGCCTCGTCCTTGATTTCAATGCGTGGGTTGCTGCGGTGGAGGTCACGTCGTAGGTTATCATCACAACATTCAAGGAGTTGAACGCGAACATCATTGCCGATTATCTGGGTCGCTGCCTTGTAACCATCCCATCTTCTGGTGAAATATTGCCAATCTTCGCTGGTACCGCCGGTTTGGATACGAGGACGGCTGACTTTGTCCGGTTTTGCTGGTGCAATGGACGTGTGAGTCATGGCGTGGATGGAAAGCTGGATAGCAGCAACGGCATTGTCAGTGCTGTCAGTAACGTAGACACAGCTCGGGAAGGGGCAGACTGCAGCAGGCATCTTCAGATGAGTTGATTGTTCATAAACAAGGATGTATCAATTGAATGCAGGTTTATTAGCAACAACGATGAACAATCAATCTGCAAGACAAAGAAAGCGATGGTAGATATTAGAATAAGATAATAGATACAGAATATGCAAATAACAATGCGCAGTATTACACAAGATGAGAACGCAATAGAGAACAGCACCATACAAGAGTTGTCTATTAAGTTGAGAGAATGTCTACTGGAATGTTCTCTCAATGTTGAATCCTTGGCGTCTCGTTTGTCAGTGGTGTGCAGGCCAAGGTGTGAGCATGAGGGAGTGTGCACATCACCTAATCACTGTTCATGCCCCTACGGATTTGTAGGCCCACGTTGTGAGGCCGGTAAGCCTCCGTATTTGTAAAGCACCAGTATGGCAGAATTCAGATGTTTCACCTGTTCAGTACAGTATTATCACCTTTTCTCTTTACAATTATACTAACCTACTTTGAAAGTAATGGTATTCATGTCTTCTTGTTATTACTGTGAGTAAGCAGTAGTTTACTGGTGTGATGAAAATGTTTCGATGCTTGAGAGTTACTTGTGCATCATTTTTTCATTTTTTGACAATTGTTATCTCTTTGAAGCACAATGGATGACATGTGTGTCGCCATGCATGTGTGGCTTTTGCCAGGCTCGGTGGTGTAATGGTTACATTGGCTGCTCTGAGTCTGAGTGGTCGACGGTTAAAACCTTGACCGATTCATACCAAAGGCATTTAAAATGGTACATGCTGCATGCTTCTTTCCTTGCTACCCATAATTTAAAAGGATAGAGCTTGGAAAAGCAACCATAGGTTGGCAATCATTATGCGGAGTTGGCGGGCCTAATGGCCTCCTCCTGCATTGAAGTTCCTTTAACAGTGTCTGTCCATTGCAAAAATGACGGGTTGAACAGTTTATTCGACGGTGCAGCCTCATGCGCATGCCAAAGTCTGAAACCTCGGCCTAGTGTCAGGTGTGCTTACATCTTCTTTATTTATTAGACATCATACAGATGGAAATGAACACTCGTTTTACTCTGTGTCCATTGCAAATCATGCGCAGTGAATTTCACCTCCCTGCACCTTGTATTTATTAACTCAACTGGACTATGTCCAGCTGAGTTTTTGTCGACACCCAGTGTCCGTCGTCCGTCTGTCGTCTGTCTGTCTGTCGTCTGTAAACAATTCGACGTCTACGCTCTAAAAGTCACAAATATTGATGAAATTTGATGAAACTTGTTGTGCAGCATCTTTAAGACATAAACTAGTTTGGGATTGCATTTGGGCGTTGCACGCCCAAAAATGGGCGTGGCTGGGCGGCCATATTGAAAAATCAATTTTTGTCATATATTTTTAGCACATATAAACTATATAGTTTGTGGTTCTATTATGCATATTCTAACCATATTGATATAGACCAGTAGAGTTCAGGTTCCCTGGAACCTCTCTAGTTTTTGTTTAAAAACAATGCTTCTGTACTCCGCCCTTGAGGCTCAGTTTGCAAGCCACCGTTTACATTTCCAAGAGAAGAGACGTAATTACATCCTTCGTCTTACATCTACATCCTTCGTCTTAGTCTTTTCCCCATTGAATATCTGTGGCGCGATTCGGCCAACGTTCAGGAATCGGGTTAGTCGGGGTAACTGTTCGGGCGCGGCGGCCATCCGCTCGGCAAACAACATCCTCGCCGCGGTCCCGTAACAATTGGCTCTTTTGGCTCTGTAGCTGTTTAATGGAAAATGTTTTTCGAGTTTGTTTTATCCTCAAAAATAGACCGTAGCGACACACATTTGTGTTACAGATTGGCGTTTAAAACCTACCCTTATGAAGGTGGGGGGGGGGGGGGCGTCTGTAGAACCACCGGCGGAGTTTGGGAGGGGGGGTTGGGGGCGGGGGGGGGGGGACAGGGAAGGCAATGTAGTTTTTTTCACCTTTTTCCAGTTTCACCTTTATTTTTTTCAGTAGTTTACAATTAAGATAAAAACATTAAACGTGCGTAACAATAATGAACGTAAACTGTATTTGTGATTTCACGTACACTGTAATTACACTAACAAACGGTAATTTTGGGAGTCAGACCAAGCTACCCATTATTAATATTAAGCCCTTGCCCCCCAAATAGAGAAGTCAAACTACACCTATGGTACGAACACACAAACTGACATTCTGTTTTATATGGTATATATATATATATATATATATATATATATATATATATATATATATTGGAGATCGACAGTTATAAAATGGATTGACATTCGATTGAACTTTACTTGATTTATAAATGCTAAATATGTATTCCTCCATGAATATATTCATCCATAAAAAACAATATTCGCTGCAATAAATTGTTGCACTTCTCCATGAACATGTCCACGCAAAGGGTAACTCTGTAAACGTTACCTTTCATTCCCTTCGAGCCTGACATGTTAAAGCTGCACATTGAAATTCACTAGAAATGTACCCATACCTTGCACATACATGTTCCTTTTGTGGAGATTCTTCTTTGTCTCTTATGACATCCATTCTCACCTGTAGCTGTGTGCAACACTCACTGTGAGAATGGGGGAAGCTGTGTTCGGCCTGATGTGTGTCACTGTCAGCAAGGGTGGAATGGACCAACCTGCGGAACAGGTGTGCTGTATCAAACCATTGCACATCTCTTGACCACAAAACATTTTACATGTTAAAAAAAAGCGTTGTGACAAATGGATTTTCAGCAAATAGAAACTGAATTAAAAAATAAATGATATGAAAGCCTCCAATGAATATTTCCTTTCAAGATGCTTTTACACATGTTTCCAGAGGATTTATATATGTGTGTGTAAATATATATGAGGGGCAGTCAATAAGTAACCTTAAAATATTTTTCACAACTTGTTTATTGCATGTACATGTGTAACAACTGTGTTATTTTTCAACATAATCTCCATTGCGTTCAATGCATTTTTTCCAGCGCTTTACTAAGGCCTGCATTCCTCTAGAAAAATATATATTTTGGCTGCTTGTGTAGCCATGCGTGCACCGCCTCTTGGACCTCTTCGTCGAATCGGAAAGTGGTTCCACCAAGCACCTCTTTAAGTGGCCCAAAGATGTAGTAATCCAAAGGGGCGAGGTCTGGCGAGTAGGGTGGATGAGGAAGACACTCAAAATGCAGGTCCTCGATTTTTGCAGCTGTTGAACGGGCAGTATGGGGCCGAGCATCGTCATGCTGCAGCAAAACACTGGTAGTGAGTATTCCACGACGTTTTGATCTGATTGCTGGTTTCAGATGATTTTTAAGGAGGTCGCAGTATGATGCACTGGTGACTGTGGTCCGTCTGGGAATGTAATGCTCTACAAGTGGGCCTCGGCTAACCCAGAAGAGCGTCAGCATCACTCTTCCAGTGGACGGCTGTGTGTGGAATTTTGTGGGCTTCTGTGAAGTTGAATGGCGCCACTCTTTGCTTGCCCTCTTCGTTTCTGGCTGAAAGTAGTGGACCCAGCTTTCATCCCCAGTCACTAAATGCTGTACGAAGGCATCGCCTTCTTTTTCGTAACGTCGCAGAAGTTCTTCACATGCGTCCACTCGCCGTTCTTTCAGTTCGGGTGTGAGTTGTCTTGGCACGCACCTTGCAGACATTTTGTGGAACCCCAGCACGTGAATGATATGGCGTGCTGAACTATGACTAATGTTCAATTTGGAGACCACTTCATCCAGCGTAACTCGAGGGTTTTCCCTTAGCATGCGCTCAACTCCTGCAACCATTTCAGGTGTGTCGGCTGTGTGAGGCCGGCCCGAGCGAGCAGCGTCTGCCACACTGGACACTCCACTTTTAAACTTTCTGCCCCAGTCATACACCTGCTGCAATGATAAACATTCGTCACCATATTGCATCTTCATTCTGCGATTGATTACATTGGGATTCACAACCTCACTTCCCAAGATACGGATGACAGAACGTTGCTCCTTCCTGGTGCATGCTTCCAAGGGAGCCGCCATCTTGGAACTGCTCCACTGACGTCATACGCTCAATGTTGCCAGTTCTAAAACAGGCAAAACATGACTTATATTATTTTTTTATGAAAGAAAGGTGCTTCCAACCAGAAAGTAAAACTAGATCTACTTTGCATGTTTGAGCAAGTAAGCCAGAGCAGACCCAGTCTCAGGGGACGTTTCACTCACTTCACAGCAGGCTTCGTCAGGCTGATAGACCCAAAACCTCAGCACATCGCAGGTTGTTATTCACAATATGAACGCTTACGGTCATGTGCCAGTGCTCGAGGTCAGATGGAGTTTTTAATTTTGCATACCGTTCTTTACTTTTTATCAAATATAGTTGGGAGTAACTGAAAAAAAAAACAACGGGATAAATAGCAATCCGGGATTAAGGTATGAAATAGGGGGCATAGGGGTGTCTGCGTCAAGCATGACGTAATATTTTAGGGGGTATCTGTTGAAGCGTTACGCAGCATTACATGGGGGTTGGGGAGGGGCGTCAGATTTGAAAAAAAAAGCGTTATGTCATTTTGAATGGCACCTTAGATCAATGTACTGTTGATTCTCGACATTGATCGTAGTGGGTCTTGTACCTAAATCACGTGCAAGACAAGGACATTAATAGACATATAACTATATAAGTTTACTTTCGCATCAGTTAGAAGGACATTGACAAACTTTGGATAAACACATATATTGGTATTCGGAGGTTTTAACTTGGGTCCCTGACGTCATGGGCCTGGGGTTTAAATGGGAACACTACTTCAGGCCATTCTGATTTTTATTAAAAATTGCATTAAGATTAATGTTGTGGGATGTCACACAAAATTCACTATATGATGCTGTCTTTCTTTCTGATTCCTTCTCTTTCATTCCACTAGCTGTCTGTGAACCAGTTTGTCTCAATGGGGGGACTTGTATTCGACCTTACACTTGCATCTGTCCTCATGGATTCTTTGGACTGCACTGTCAGCGTGGTACGGCAGGTTTACTCACTTTGCAGAAAAATCATTTCATCACCTTATCACTCCTTCATGGTTGTACATTGTTTTGTAGTTGTTGTTTTTTTAATGACGTTTCTGTGCCTACCTGTCTCTTCACTGATGGGTTTCATCAAGAGATAGCATGTTGCACTTCACCTATTGCATGTCTATCTGCTAGTCTCAATGAAGATGTAAAATCAAGTGAAACACATAACATTTTTTAACACATTGCTCTTGTTGTTGCTGTTGTCATTACTTTGGCCACTGAAGGTGGGTGGAGGTTGTATTCACCCATCTCTGTTTGTCTGTTTGTTTGTGAGGAGGATATCTCAAAACGTTGTGGATGGATTTGGACGACATTGGGCGGAGAGGTTGGGAGTGTGACAAGGATGAATTGATTAGATTTCGGTGAAGATCCGGATCCGGATACGATAAATTTTTAAGTGATTCTTCACCATCGAGAGATAGTGCTAAAAACAATATGTAGCATGATATTTCAAAAAGTTTTGGACGAATTAAGACAAAACTATATGGAGGAGTTGGTTAGGTGACAAGAGCAAGTCGATTCGATTTTGGTTCAGGTCCGAATCCAGATCCGATCTAGCAATGGGATACAAAATGTAAACTGTTGAGCCTGGTGGAGGTATGATCTTTACCGAATACCGGTCTAGTTATTACTGCAGTTGTTGTTGCTATGATTGCTGTTTGTGTGCTCCTTCCATGCAGAGTACTATTATAGAGGGGGGGTCAATATATGGTTGAACCCCAAAAAACTTGATACAAAAGGTTTTTCAATGGATTCTGGTACCATTGGGCATGCTAAATAACATACTAAAAATCTAGTAACATCTGACTTCCGGAAAGGGGTCATTTTCAAGATGGCATCCAAGATGGCCGCCGGGAGCTTAAAATGGCCATATGTCAATTATTATTCAACCTAGAAATGTGGTTTTGGTGTCTAACCCTAGGTTTTAGGGCCCAAGGAATCCAATTGAATCAATAAAATTACCATCAGTTAATTATTTATTGACAAGTCCAAGATGGCATCCCAAGGTGACATCCTGATCCACTAAAATGGCTCTGTCGAATAGTAGTCAACCTAGAGAGATATAGGCATCAGAGAAGAGGACACTATTCATCCCATTGTCAGTTTCACTGCTGAGACAAAGTTCTCAGGCAAGAACGAGGAGGTCCTGTCAAGAGATATCAATAAACAGAGACTGATCGGGATGATAAGTGATGAACTGAGAGAAAGGTATTGCACTGTGGTCAATGCACCTGGAGATGCTGACGTAGATATAGTAAAGGCTGCAGTGGAGGCATCTCTTCTACACACCACTACACTGATTGGAGAAGATACTGATCTCCTTGTCTTACTCCTTTACTTTGCGCAGGAAGACAGTAAGAGCCTTTATTTCAGATCAGACAAGTCCAAAGCTGATGGCAGTTTTAAAGTGTATGACATCAACCGTCTAAAAGAAATCCTCGGACATGACGTGTTCTCAGTTGATATTCATCCATGCCATGACTGGTTGTGACACGACTTCTCGGATTTTTGGTGTTGGCAAAAAGACTGCTTTCCAGAAGCTTGTAAAAGGAGACCCTGTCCTTCGGTTTTGTGCCAACACATTCACCATCCCAAACCAGACCACAGAAGTGATCGATGACCTTGGATGCCAAGTAATGGCTATCCTCTTTGGTGACAAGTGCAAAGATTCCCTTGCAACAATGCGATATAACACCTTCAGCAAGAAGGTTGTCTCTGCTTCGTCTTTTGTAACACCCGAACGTCTGCCCCCAACTGAATCTGCTACCAAACTTCACTGTCGTAGAGCGTACTACCAGATCATGGTGTGGATGGGAAAAGAAGAGGATATGGATGCCATGAAATGGGGGTGGAGCGTGCAGGATAATCAGTTTGTCCCACTTATGTCAAGAATGAACGCTGCTCCAGACAGTCTCTTGAAGGTCATTCATTGTAACTGCTCCACTGCCTGCAAGACACTCCGCTGCTCTTGTAGACGATATGGACTACCATGTACTACTACTGCCTGTCGACCGTGCCAACTTGAAGAATGTGACAATCCACATAACAAGTTTCTTCCAGAGGAGTCGGAGGATGACGATGAATAGCGACTAACTGTATAAGACAACAAATGCCTAATGGGCTGGTAAACCTGGCTTACTGGATTACCTGATTACTTTGTGCTTATTTAAGTAATTTTGATGATTTCCTGGGTGCCTTAAACCCAGGTATACACACTGAAAAAATCTCTCTAGGTTGACTACTATTCGACAGAGCCATTTTAGTGGATCAGGATGTCACCTTGGGATGCCATCTTGGACTTGTCAATAAATAATTAACTGATGGTAATTTTATTGATTCAATTGGATTCCTTGGGCCCTAAAACCTAGGGTTAGACACCAAAACCACATTTCTAGGTTGAATAATAATTGAGATATGGCCATTTTAAGCTCCCGGCAGCCATCTTGGACGCCATCTTGAAAATGACCCCTTTCCAGAAGTCAGATGTTACTAGATTTTTGGTATGTTATTTAGCATGCCCAATGGTACCAGAATCCATTGAAAAACCTTTTGTATAAATTTTTTGGGGTTAGGTGAGTTTTTTTCGTATATTGACCCCTCTATTAGATATTTTTCTGTTGCTTCAAAATTATTACTATATATGTGTTGTGTGCTCCTTCCATGTCCATCACACTTTGTTCTTAAGAGTTCCTGCTTGTCGTACCTTAAATCTGCTACATGAAAGCTCCAGATCCCACTTCTTCTTCCATCCTGAAAAACTGGCTTTTAAAACAGGAATTTTGATGGTGAAAGCCTGCTTGGAGTTTGCAGAAAAGCACCTAATGGACTCTCGGACTGTGAGAAACAAGATTCTGTGGGCTTTCATGTGTCTTTCACTGAGGAGAGGCTTCCGTCTGGCCACTTTGCCATAAATCGCAGATCGGTGGAGTGTTGCAGTGATGGTTGTCCTTCTGGAAGTTTCTCCCATCTCCACACAGGATCTCTGGAGCTCAGCCAGAGTGACCATCAGGTTCTTGGTCACCTCTATTACCAAGGCCCTTCTCCCCCGATTGCTCAGTTTGGCCGGACGGCCAGCTCCAGGAAGAGTCCTGGTTGTTCCAAACTTCTTCCATTTAAGAATTATGGAGGCCACTGTGCTCTTGGGAACCTTCAATGCAGCAGAATTTTTTTTTGTAGGCTTCCCCAGATCTGTGCCTCGACACAATCCTGTCTCTGAGCTCTGCAGGCAGTTCCTTCGACCTCATGGCTTGGTTTTTGCTCTGATATGCATTGTCAGCTGTGAGACCTGATATAGACAGGTGTGTGCCTTTCCAAATCATGTCCAATCAATTGAATTTACCACAAGTGGACTCCAATCAAGGTGTAGAAACATCTCAAAGATGATAAAGAGAAATGGGAGGCACCTGAGCTAAATTTCAAGTGTCATAGCAAAGGGTCTGAATACTTATCTCAATGTGATATTTCAGTTTTTTATTTTTAATAAATTTGCAAAACTTTCTAAAAGCTTGTTTTCTCTTTGTCATTATGGGGTATTGAGTGTAGATTGATGAGGGAAAAAAATGAATTTAAGCGATTTTAGCATAAGGCTGCAACATAACAAAATGTGAAAAAAGTGAAGGGGTCTGAATATTTTCTGAATGCACTGTATTCATCCCTTTGTCCCTTTTCTTGAAATACATGTCACATTCTCTCACTCTTTGCAGCTATTTGCTCACCTCCCTGCAAGAACGGCGGTTCATGTGTGCGCAGTAATGTGTGCTCCTGTGCAGAAGGATACATGGGGAGA
The DNA here is from genome assembly GCF_964187855.1 of Myxine glutinosa. NCBI lineage: Eukaryota > Metazoa > Chordata > Myxini > Myxiniformes > Myxinidae > Myxine > Myxine glutinosa. Next base: position 129,804,731 of record NC_136267.1, on the reverse strand, counting down.
AGATGCCAGATAAGTAATGATTGCACTATTATTGTATCACCTCATTGTTTTCACAATGCAAAAACTATGGAGAGCATTAGGACCTCGGATGTAGTTCCAAATTCGCCAGATGGAGTGAAATTGATAATGCAGAGAGAATTGGTACTATGTTGTCACTCAATAATGTGGTGCATTAAGAAGAAAAAGGAAAAGAAAAATCGCAGCAACCAAATGTGTTGCATAGCTCAACAGGTAGTGTACTGGCTTAAACCAGGTAGGGCCAAATTTACGAAAGGCATTTAGCAAACATCTTGCTAACACACACCTAACCCTTAAACCCTGACAAAAACATCTTTGTATGCGCACAACTCATGAACCATCTAAATAGCAATTTACAAAGAGAGATAAACAGCTGATTAGTTGTGTGTGTATAAGCAGCCGATTAGCCTGTGAAACACTGCCCATATCACCAACATCCAATTGAAATGATAGTGCATATTATCATAGCGCCAAGGACAATTGTTGAAAGGGATTCAGTGCATTGCTCCTCATTGTTTTTGATCAGGTCATCTTGCCCGGGATTCAGCCACCAAATAAATGATTCCTTCGAGAGTCTGTAACTCCGGATAAATTTGATATTGCCCTACCTATCCAGGGGATTGCATCTAACCTCGAAGATTCTCAATGCATGGGGGCGATCTTTGACGTTTACGTAAATCAAGTGTCATTCCAACTTCTTGAATGTGACAATCCAACAACCCAACACAAAGGGTCAACTATAATCTTTAGTCAAAGTCCTCTTCAATGTCAAAGGGTTCTTCTGTCTTGTTCGCACATTATTCTCCTCAACCGCAAACATCGGAGCACATGATAATCTTTAGTCCAAATCATCTTCAAGGACCAAGGTTTCTTCCTTCTTGTTCGCAGAATGTTCTCTGCAGCCACAACATCGGAGCACATGGTAATCTTTAGTCAATGTCCTCGTCAGTGTGCAATTGTTCTTCTTTCTTGTTCACACAATATTCTCCGCAACCGCAAACATCGGAGCATACAAGACCACTTTTTCGGACACCACAGGAATTCTTCTTACGAGTCTTACAGTTCCAATTTCGAAGATGCAAGATAGCTTCAGGAGCGGGAGGGTATATACAAAAGACGGTGCCTTTAGCATGGTGCTCTTATTCTTCCAATAATAGTTTGTGGCAGCAGGGATGGTTGGACAAGATGTCTGATGATTTCCAAACTAGTGCTGTATGCAAGCTCTTCCAGTATGTGAAATCAGTGTGCCAAAAGTCGGGGTAAGTTGTTTTCCTCCTTCTCCTTTTCTTGAAAACAGCATCCAACACAATGACTTCATATCATCCACAATTATGGCTCTGCACATCTGAAGCTCTGCACATATCATCCGCAATTATGGTATGCAGGTGTCTTCTGATACCTCAGGGAGATGGATGCCCCTGCCTTGTATAATCCCAGGTCACCTGTGGGCAAGGTGTAGTACCTGTCAGCCCCCCCTTCCCAGGGTAACGGTCCGCAGCCATGCGGTTTAATTGGCAGATGGCTCTGCACATCTGGTGGATGAGAGTCCAGTCGACTCCAACACGGGCGGAAGAGCGTGAATTCCCCAACGGCCAGCAGAGAGACGGAGAGGAGTAGCGACTCCTCGTCTAAACCACACAGTTACCTGTGTGTACCAGCCATAGAAAGGCAATATGATGGCAACGCCATCATAGCCTGAGGAGACTCGGCCTTTTATAACAGGCAAATCTATTTCTCCATCTGTCAATGTATGGCTGGAGGTACTGTATTTCGAGTGAAACCCCAGAAAGAGGGAAGACATCCAGTATATCATCATCTGCTTCAAGAAAACACTTTATTGCTAGCTACACCTTTAGTAGTAAATGCCCCTGCATTATCAGTGCCCTTGAAAGCATATCATCCTATCAATGGTTCAGATTTCTTTCTTCCTAGATTGTTACAAATATCTTGTATTCACACCCTTCCCCCATTCTTTTTAACGACAGCTGCGGATTTAGGCAGCAATGGAAATTGTCCTGTCGAAATAACAATAATGTCAGTGTCTCCTGAAAAGACATCAAACTTGGTCGCATGATCTCGATCCATAACGTCGACACCATGTTGTAGCAACAACAGATCTCCTTTTTCGAGTGAGTGCTGACCTGCTTGCATTTCTGGAAAACTCACAATCTCAGAGATGGAAAGGTTTGTCTCCATCTGAGTATGAAACGCCACGAGAACCTTCTTAGCTGCTCCTTTGAAATGGTTTAGTACTTTCATACTCAAATTTGTCTTTGCCAGAAAGTCGTTGATACTCGTAACTTGCGTGTCATCGTTTACAATTACATGATAATGAATCAAATTTATTTTCATTGTTCTCTTCTCACGCGTTGCCTCTTTAAGTGAGTCTGACAAATACGAATCGAAGAATACTCTGACTTCATCGTACGCATAACTCATGCTTGCTACAGTGTCACCGAACTTCTGAGCAAAATGCCTTGCATTTGTCGTGTCAGGTGTGTTGATCATGTCAACTATGCACATCGCGCCTATCAGCTGGACAGATTGGCTGCTATTCTCTTCCACTTCTGCAACATCACTGGGTAGCTCCTATTCCATTATTTACGAACAAACCTTGGCTTTCCAGACTGCAAAACCATGGATCTGTCTGCATTAATATTAGATGGAGGTGTAACGTTGAATTCATATTGACCAATTGCCCCATGGAGATCTACCTCTGTCCTGCTTTCCGAAATTGTTAGTAATCTTACAAGCAATTGTCTTTCTTGTTTGATAATAATTCATAATTTTCCATTGACTTTTGTCTTGGCAACTGCACCCACATCTTTGAAAAAACGATATTTGTTAATTTTCTGTGGTGCCCAAAACTCCACTGTTTTGTCCACCATTCTTTCCGAAACGAATTTGTTTACAGCTTTCTTCTGTAAATCATCAAAATTAAGAATATCATGTTTTATTGCATCTGAGGGAACAACAAAAGTGATCAGATTGAATAGATATAACCATCTTTAGAGGCCATTTTTCCCCACAGAGCAGGGATTGACCTTTTGTGGGCACCTTGGTCCCCTTTTTGAAGCAATGTTTTATGGCCGGATGCCCTTCCTGCCGCCAACCTTGTTCATCGCCTCTTGCGACACACAAGGAATTGCCATTGAACTGGTACTCAATTTTCCGCCCTCGGATGACAGGCTGAGTCAACCACCCTGACGTTAATTCAGCGATCGACCGGGATTACAAACCCAGGATCCTAGGATCCCAAGCCGGCACCCTAACCGCTAAGATTGAATAGATAGGCATTCAGAAAAGGATTCCCTTGACTTGTGATTGCTAAGCAGACTTTCGCAGTCTGCCGCTTTTCAATGTCACAAATGGCTCGTTCCAGGACATATCATCTGGCATCTCGTTTGCAGCATTTATTGATTCCAGATTTCTTGTCTCTGTTCTTAGACATTTGGTGTGGTATTTCATATTCTGGGCAAATGCATCTTTTGTTTCAACAAGTAAAGCCTTGCACGGACGTTGTCACATTAGCTAGCTGTTTTGATCTCAAGAAATGTTCTTCCCATGTTTTCAGTTTGAACTTCGTGTAGCTGAGTAGAATCATATTCATTGATTTCTTGACAGAAAACACACTGTTCCGGCTCTGTGTGCAGTGAGCGCATTCGTCAAGTCCTAATTCCACTGCTATGTCATCTGAGTACTGTTTGCCAGTTTTGGTTGCTGTGTTAGTTTCTTCCAATTTGTTTCAAAAAAGATTCAGATCATGGATGTGCAGCAGCTGTGTGACTGTTTGTTATACATCTCTCCTGCTTGTGCTTTACAGTTTCATTGTCTTCCATTAAGCCAATGATGTTGTCGTTAAGTTTGTCCAGTTCCATCCACTGCACGATCCACAAATGTAGGGACACGATTGAATGCATTCTTGTTATCATTCAACTATCACTGTTGATAGTTTTCAAATGTCAAGGATGGCTTTGTTGAGCAACAGTTGATCCTTAGCTCCATAATAGTTTATTTTACATTCATTTTGTTCTGCTTCCAGATTTTTTTGTTCACTTAAATAGTTATATCTCTCTTCTTAAAGAGTTAAAAGTTTATAAAGTCAAAGCACCTTTGAATCTTAAATGATGATTCATGTTAAGAGTTTGCATGTTGTTGGTAGGCATATTACAAGTCTGTATTTTTAAGGCAATTGTGTTTTCAGATGTTGACATTGGAAGGTGTCGGCTTCTGTGAATGATGGATTCACAGCTCTTCCTCCTTTGATGAGTTTGTCAAATACATTAGCATAGTGTTTGGGGTAGCCTCCAATTTTTGCTTTAGCCAAAAGTTAGATGCTCTATCCAGACAAGGGATTTTATTTTATTTTATTAACAATTTTATTGCTCATTGTTTACCAGTTTATTGTCCCTCGGCCCTTCGACAAGGTTGGAGACGGGGGCGTTAATCAATTTTTTAAACAGAGACTTAAAGTCTCAGCCTATGAAGTGTCTGTGTCCCTATGCTTCTCTTTTGAAAGTTTGAATTCATAGCTGTACAGGAAGGATCATGGATGTTGGGCAATTTTTGGTTTTAACGAGACCTGTAGCTTTCCACAAATTGCCTTGGGAACCCTGTCTGGTTTAACAAGGTCATTTCTGGCACTCGGAGGAGTCTTGCCAAGAAGATAAATACCCACATGGATGTGTGCTTGGGCAACGGCTTTATCCTAGCTACGTGCTTAACAACTTACCTTTCCTTGGGGTTGCATGCAGCGTGTGTGTGTGTCACTTTAAAACATGTGCCTCCATTCTATTGCTGATATGAACACTGACCGTAGATGCTTGTTGTAGCTATAAACATTTCCATGTCATTGCTCGATGAAATAGCAAAACATCCAAAATGAGGAAAGGGATTCTAACCCCATACATTATTCTTCCCTCTTTTCTCTTCCTATTGTTATTCAATACCCCCAGGTGTGTGCAACCCAATGTGTCTGAATCGTGGAAAGTGCGTTGGGCCAGACATCTGCTCCTGCCCCTCTGGGTGGGCAGGACAAACATGTAACAAGCGTGAGTTCAACATTGATGATGCTCCTATTGAAGACAATTAGTACACCAATGTACCTTAGATGTCGTTCAATGTACCCGCATGAAGAGTGAAGCGGAGCTCATTTGGTAGCATAAACATGCTGAGATCCAAGATGTCTACTCCTCAGATAAGTTAGATATCCACCCATGGGTCGATTTCCACATTTGGTCCTCTAAACACTTTAACATTTTAATTCATTGGAATAGTTTGGTCTGATGATCCGATATGAGCATGTACATGGTTAGCTCCTGTATGCTGTCAGACCCTCCCATGCAAATCACATGTACACCTGTCTTCTAAAATCATTTGTTGTAGTCAGGGAAAAGTTTTCGAATATCTTTAACCACTGTTACACATGAATGGTAAATGGACCAATCATTGACGGTTTGTTTTGCATTTGCAATAGTAACGTGTTGTCCTCCAAAAGAAATAGATCCAATGGGGAATGGGAGGGTTGGAATGGTGTGAGATGGAATAACACTTGATTAATCTCCATTTTTCTTTCTTTTGCTATTATTATGCCGTCCCACTTGGTTGGAGAAAGAGTCTTCGCTTGTGTTTCAGCCTTGTGCCCACATGGATGTAAGAATGGAGGTAAATGCATAAGGCCCAACATGTGCTTGTGCAGACCAGACTGGGAGGGAGCTGACTGCCAAACACGTGTGTACCTTTTCCAAAAGATATATATTTATATATATTTGTTTGTCCTCACATTGACGAAGAATGAACAAACAGTAAACAAAACTGATCCTAAAGAAAGGTAGCAATAAACCCTTTTCTTTAACAACAACAACAACAACAACAACAACAGGCATTTTAAGGCCATTTTCCCTGCAAGAGCGGGGGTTAGCCTTTTTCTTTAACAATACTATATATTATTTATTTTTGTATAAAGTCTGAGGTCATGTAAGAGTGAGGTGAAAGAGTTGAAGATGATGCTTTGACAGTGGGGCAGTAGGACAACGGGTGGATGCAACAATGGGATGAATGAACAGAAAGAGGAGAGAGAAGGTGCAAGACACAGCAACATGAAAATATATGGGGAGTGGTAGAGGATGATTAATAAGGAGCGAAAAGTTAGTTGGTGGCGATGGAGTGGTGGTAATTGAACAGAAATGAGAATGCATGCCACCTGGTGGAGTGGTTGCGGAGGGACGAAGTGATGAAAGAGCAGAAGGGGTGAGATCAGAGGGGATGCTGTTTGAAACAGAGGCCACAAACCTGTCTATGATGAGAGAGCACTGGCCCTGTGGCAATGACAATGACATTTGTGAAAAATGACAATGACATTGAGAGATTTGGCATTCCACAGTATACAAGAGAGACAGGTGGGATGCGAGGGAACCAGCTCATACGCGAGAGCATTGTACTCGATTGAGATAGACACAAAGGCCTTGTAGAATGTGAGACGTTCCGACTTGGCATGAATGAGGATGTGACGTCTCCAGCTGGCTTTGTCGACCAGCTTTGACATATGTTATGCCCAGGAGAGGTCATAGCTAATGGTGAGGCCAATACGTTTGAGAGAGGCTGAACCTCTTCCACTGGTTGATTGTGGAACAAGATAGGTGGATTTGTTTGAAAATACCTCCAGAGAGACAGGCTGAGAATGCAAGATTTGGCTGTGTTGAAAGACGTGATCCGAGTATAAAATCGTGTCAGCTGGTCACTGGAACTTGGTATTTTAGGGTGTAATATAATATAGTCATCTGCTAATAGGAATATGGTTTATAGAGCAATATAGTCTAGTAGGAAGACTAGGTCCCCCTGCACCCCCCGGAGATATACTTCTAATCAGTGTTTCTAGATTGGAAACAATGTGTAGAAAATGACTAGCTATGGCCCCAAGCTGAAAAAATGTCCCACATACCATTTTTATGCAAATTACTGCTGCCATTATCAAAAAAAGACTAGGTCCCCCTGCACCCCCCCGGAGATATACTTCTAATCAGTGTTTCTAGATTGGAAAAAATGTGTAGAAAATGACTAGCTATGGCCCCAAGCTGAAACAATGTCCCACATACCATTTTTATGCAAATTACTGCTGCCATTATCAAAAAAACGATTTTTGACATATCTCAGCCAATATTGCAGATAATTGAAAAATGAAGGTGTCTAGACCCATGTTTTGAAGGGCATAGATCATGATAGAACTATTCATAACATGATTACATGTGTCTATGGTATACTAGTATGCTAATTAGTGCTTTATTTACAAAATAATCACAGTTTTACGAAATAATAGACTCATATTAAGGTCCGTCTACACAGACGTTAACACAAAGTTTTATTTTTCTAAATACCCTGTGAAATTCACCGAATGCCCTGTGAAACCTGGGATTCTTCTCCAGCTTTTTCAAGGGCCCGACTTTTCCCTTCCCTTTGAAGGCACTGGTGCAGTCTTCTCCGCTGAACACATAGTACCCCAGGAGAGTGGCACAGTAGTCCTCTCCCAGGGATTCTGCCAGCTCAGAGACGTTGACAAGTTGGCGATGCTTCCCTGACCCTGTATCCAGGTACACCGTCAGCTTGATGTTGTGGGCATGGTGGAGCAGGATCAGGAGGATGTCTGTGTCCGGTGTTCTGACTACAGCGTTCTTGTATCCGATGGTAGCAGCATGATGGAGGTACAGAACCACCCTGGTATCAGTCTCTTCCTGGTTGCTGTAGATCGTGGGGAGTTCACGTACCTCGACCTGAAACACAAAAAGGCACCGCATTTCAATCACCAGTCACTGCCAGTTTCAGTATATCTCCGGGGGGTGCAGGGGGACCTAGTCTTTTTTTGATAATGGCAGCAGTAATTTGCATAAAAATGGTATGTGGGACATTTTTTCAGCTTGGGGCCATAGCTAGTCATTTTCTACACATTTTTTCCAATCTAGAAACACTGATTAGAAGTATATCTCCGGGGGGTGCAGGGGGACCTAGTCTTTTTTTGATAATGGCAGCAGTAATTTGCATAAAAATGGTATGTGGGACATTTTGTCAGCTTGGGGCCATAGCTAGTCATTTTCTACACATTTTTTCCAATCTAGAAACACTGATTAGAAGTATATCTCCGGGTGGTGCAGGGGGACCTAGTCTTTTTTTGATAATGGCAGCAGTAATTTGCATAAAAATGGTATGTGGGACATTATTTCAGCTTGGGGCCATAGCTAGTCATTTTCTACACATTTTTTCCAATCTAGAAACACTGATTAGAAGTATATCTCCGGGGGGTGCAGGGGGACCTAGTCTTCCTACTAGACTAATAGAGATATAGCAATAGCAATAGAGCCCAGTGTTGGCTTAGCGGTTGGGGTGCAGGCTTGGGATCCTAGGATCCTGAGTTCGAATCCCGGTCGATCGCAGAATTAACACCAGGGCGGTTGATTCAGCCTGTCATCCTTCCGAGGTCGGCACCTCAAAAATTGAGTACCAGCTTGCTGGGATGAATGATCCGGTGTGTACCCCGATTTAGAATAGGTACACCGTATCCCTGCGCATCGTAAGAGGCGACTAAGGGTTGGCGTCAGGAAGGGCATCCGGCCATAAAAACATTGCCTCAAAACAGGGCCCCATGAGGTCATGGGGCCCGCAAGGCTAAAAGCCGCTTTTGCGGGGAAAAATGGCCTTAAAACGATCATTCATTCAGAGAGAGGTCATAAATGTACACAAGGAACAGTACTGGACCCAACCTGCTACCTTGGAGAATTATTAGGAGAGGAGATGATCGGAATCCGTTGATGGCGGGATGTTGGCTGTGGGTGGAGGAAGTCAGCAGTCCAGGAAAGAAAGTGCCATTATAACCTCTCTACTGCTCTGAAAAAACACACTATGCCTATTTCATGATCTTACAGCAATAGTTGCAACAACATTTTGAAAAATGTCTGTGATTATATCCAAATGTTTTTGAAGAAAACTTTCAAGACAATCTGTGATTTGGAGGTCCACATGATGTTTAAGTCATTTACGTTGCACGAACTTAACGCACTGGCTCAAACTGTTGATGTTTTTATTTCCTGTCTCATCACAAACATTCATCTGCACGGCTCTACCCCAAGCTATGAATGCATACAGCTGATGGAACAAAAGCCTGCATGTTGATGCTGTGATTCTGTTGTTTCCTGCAGCCACTTGCCTCTTCCCGTGCCTATTTGGGGGGACCTGTGTTCAACCCAGGACTTGTGCTTGCAGGCCTGGCTACACTGGCCAAAACTGCCACAGGAAGGTAATGTATGTTTCAACAAAACAAATATTATTTTTACTGTCATCCCCTTTGCGAAGGTTGAACAAATTTTGTGATTTGGAATAGAAGTTGAAAATTAAATAATTATTCATTAAGATTTGGTCTTCGGTCTATGCACCCCTGCATCCCCAACTGTGCACCCCGCTACTTCCAAGCATGCAGCCTACTATCCCCACCAAAATGCCTCTGCCATACCCTGCAGTCCACACCACACATCCACAGCCCTCACTAAACACCCTTCTGCCCCCACTGCACGCATAACCCCACTCCGACCCTTCCTCATCTCTTCCTCCCCCTCTCTCATAGTGTGTTTCCTCATCTACATAAATGACCTCTGCAATCTTCTGGACACCCTCTCATTTTGCAGACAACTCCAACAATGTGTTGTGTAGTGACCCATCCAATTGATTGGTAGACAGGAGCTGTGTCACTCTGACGATATGGAAATGATTAGATGCTGGTCTGATAGATGAAAGATGTCCTCTAGTCCTGAAAATTCTGTCTCGCCGCGTCACTCCTGAATGATTTATCAAACAAACCCACCAATTTCAATTTCAGATACAGACAGACATACAGGAGTGAAAACATAACCTCAGATACAGACAGACATACAGGCGTGAAAACATAACCTCAGATACAGACAGACATACAGGAGTGTAACCTCAGCATCGCATATACATTCCCACTCCTTTGCCTTTCCAACTCCTTTCTCCTTCTAACCGACTGGCTCTTTTTATCTTTGTCAGCTACAAATATGGCAATGTGGCTGGGCGGAATGCCCAGACCTGGTGCACCTGGAGCAATTCTGTCTGCTCCTCCTCCTTTTTCTATATTTAATTATTTTTTTTTCCAATCAAGGAACACATAACCTTATATGTGATGAAATAGTTGTCAGGTTACTGGTGTCAGTAGCAAACAAACTACCAAAGTGAGCTATCTTTGTTTTCCTCCATGTTCATCTGTGTTACTCTCTGCAGCCCATCAAAAGGTAATGGAATCTTTCTATCCCGGGAAAAAAGCCTCTAATATCTGGTTTTTCATCTGTGAATGAAAATCTTCTAATCTGTAAAATAAATTAATTATACATGTTGTTTCCCCAAATAGGTTCCTGTGAAAAAAAGAGATGTCAAATCAATGTTTCAGATTATCAACTGAAATATTTTCTCCAATGTGCTGCGTGCTGGAGGTTCATTCAAGAAAGCACGGCGCAAGTACGGCCAGAGATTCCAACAGGTGTTAAATGAAAATTTGTTTTACTTTGCTTCAAACCGTCATTACTTGTGGAGAAATGTATAATGTTGATCTATTTTGATGCAGAAAACAAATGGAGTGTCAATGACAGAAGGATCAATCAAAATGTCAATCAAATCAATCAAAATGTCAGTCAATGATGTCAATCAATGTCAAAAATGTCAATCGATGATCAAAAAAAAGTCAAAATGTCAATCAAAATGGAGTCAGTTACATAAGTAAATTGTGTAACCAAATTGTGTTGCAATGAATTCCACCCAACCGATTGGCTAACATGCTCATTGGTGCTATATTGAATTTATTATGCCTTTTAATAGTCATCAACAAATTTAATAGTATGTTATGAATAAGTAAATGTATGTTTGTGTGTTTGGATCTTTTGGCTTCGTATAAAATGATCACTGCAGCATCATCATGTGTGATGCTGGATGAA
>NC_136267.1:129776228-129791228 GCF_964187855.1 Myxine glutinosa | reverse complement strand
AGAGTTAAATAATGAATGAAATGATCAAAGATGAAGGGGTACAGAATGAATTAAATGATCAAAGATGAAGGGTTAAATAATGAATTAAATGATCAAAGATGAAGGGGGTACAGAATGAATTAAATGATCAAAGATGAAGGGTTAAATAATGAATTAAATTTATCAAAGATGAAGGGTTAAATAATGAATTAAATGATGAAAGACGAAGGGTTAAATAATGAATAAAATGATCAAAAATGAAGGGTTAAAGAATGAATGAAATGATCAAAGATGAAGGGGTACAGAATGAATTAATGATCAAAGATAAAGGGGTACAGAATGAATTAAATGATGAAAGATGAAGGGGTACAGAATGAATTAAATGATCAAAGATTAAGTGTTAAAGAATGAATTGAATGATCAAAGATGAAGGGTTAAATAAATGAATTAAATGATCAAAGATGAAGGGTTAAATAATGAATTAAATGATCAAAGATGAAGGGTTAAATAATGAATTAAATGATCAAAGATGAAGGGTTAAATAATGAATTAAATGATCAAAGATGAAGGGTTAAATAATGAATTAAATGATCAAAGATGAAGGGTTAAATAATGAATTAAATGATCAAAGATGAAGGGTTAAATAATGAATTAAATGATCAAAGATGAAGGGGTACAGAATGAATTGAATGATCAAAGATGAAGGGTTAAATAATGAATTAAATGATCAAAGATGAAGGGTTAAATAATGAGTTAAATGATCAAAGATGAAGGGGTACAGAATGAATTAAATGATCAAAGATGAAGGGTTAAATAATGAGTTAAATGATCAAAGATGAACAGTTAAATAATGAATTAAATGATCAAAGATGAAGGGTTAAATAATGAATTACATGATCAAAGATGAAGGGTTAAATAATGAGTTAAATGATCAAAGATGAAGGGTAAAATAATGAATTACATGATCAAAGATAAAGGGTGAAAGAATGAATTACATGATCAAAGATGAAGGGTTAAATAATGAATTACATGATCAAAGATGATGGGTTAAATAATGAGTTAAATGATCAAAGATGAACAGTTAAATAATGAATTACATGATCAAAGATGAAGGGTTAAATAATGAATTACATGATCAAAGATGAAGGGTTAAATAATGAATTACATGATCAAAGATGAAGGGTTAAATAATGAGTTAAATGATCAAAGATGAAGGGTAAAATAATGAATTACATGATCAAAGATGAACGGTTAAATAATGAATTACATGATCAAAGATGAAGGGTTAAATAAATGAGTTAAATGATCAAAGATGAAGGGTAAAATAATGAATTACATGATCAAAGATGAAGGGTGAAAGAATGAATTAAATGATCAAAGATGAAGGGTGAAAGAATGAATTAAATGATCAAAGATGAAGGGTTAAATAATGAGTTAAATGATCAAAGATGAAGGGGTACAGAATGAATTAAATGATCAAAGATGAAGGGTGAAAGAATGAATTAAATGATCAAAGATGAAGGGTTAAATCATGAGTTAAATGATCAAAGATGAAGGGTGAAAGAATGAATTAAATGATCAAAGATGAAGGGGTACAGAATGAATTAAATGATCTAAGATGAAGGGTGAAAGAATGAATTAAATGATCAAAGATGAAGGGTTAAATAATGAATTAAATGATCAAAGATGAAGGGTTAAATAATGAGTTAAATGATCAAAGATGAAGGGTTAAATAATGAGTTAAATGATCAAAGATGAAGGGTGAAAGAATGAATTAAATGATCAACAATGAAGGGTTAAATAATGAATTACATGATCAAAGATGAAGGGTTAAATAATGAATAAAATTTATCAAAGATGAAGAGTTAAATAATGAATGAAATGATCAAAGATGAAGGGGTACAGAATGAATTAAATGATCAAAGATGAAGGGTTAAATAATGAATTAAATGATCAAAGATGAAGGGGGTACAGAATGAATTAAATGATCAAAGATGAAGGGTTAAATAATGAATTAAATTTATCAAAGATGAAGGGTTAAATAATGAATTAAATGATGAAAGACGAAGGGTTAAATAATGAATAAAATGATCAAAAATGAAGGGTTAAAGAATGAATGAAATGATCAAAGATGAAGGGGTACAGAATGAATTAATGATCAAAGATAAAGGGGTACAGAATGAATTAAATGATGAAAGATGAAGGGGTACAGAATGAATTAAATGATCAAAGATTAAGTGTTAAAGAATGAATTGAATGATCAAAGATGAAGGGTTAAATAAATGAATTAAATGATCAAAGATGAAGGGTTAAATAATGAATTAAATGATCAAAGATGAAGGGTTAAATAATGAATTAAATGATCAAAGATGAAGGGTTAAATAATGAATTAAATGATCAAAGATGAAGGGTTAAATAATGAATTAAATGATCAAAGATGAAGGGTTAAATAATGAATTAAATGATCAAAGATGAAGGGTTAAATAATGAATTAAATGATCAAAGATGAAGGGGTACAGAATGAATTGAATGATCAAAGATGAAGGGTTAAATAATGAATTAAATGATCAAAGATGAAGGGTTAAATAATGAGTTAAATGATCAAAGATGAAGGGGTACAGAATGAATTAAATGATCAAAGATGAAGGGTTAAATAATGAGTTAAATGATCAAAGATGAACAGTTAAATAATGAATTAAATGATCAAAGATGAAGGGTTAAATAATGAATTACATGATCAAAGATGAAGGGTTAAATAATGAGTTAAATGATCAAAGATGAAGGGTAAAATAATGAATTACATGATCAAAGATAAAGGGTGAAAGAATGAATTACATGATCAAAGATGAAGGGTTAAATAATGAATTACATGATCAAAGATGATGGGTTAAATAATGAGTTAAATGATCAAAGATGAACAGTTAAATAATGAATTACATGATCAAAGATGAAGGGTTAAATAATGAATTACATGATCAAAGATGAAGGGTTAAATAATGAATTACATGATCAAAGATGAAGGGTTAAATAATGAGTTAAATGATCAAAGATGAAGGGTAAAATAATGAATTACATGATCAAAGATGAACGGTTAAATAATGAATTACATGATCAAAGATGAAGGGTTAAATAATGAGTTAAATGATCAAAGATGAAGGGTAAAATAATGAATTACATGATCAAAGATGAAGGGTGAAAGAATGAATTAAATGATCAAAGATGAAGGGTGAAAGAATGAATTAAATGATCAAAGATGAAGGGTTAAATAATGAGTTAAATGATCAAAGATGAAGGGGTACAGAATGAATTAAATGATCAAAGATGAAGGGTGAAAGAATGAATTAAATGATCAAAGATGAAGGGTTAAATCATGAGTTAAATGATCAAAGATGAAGGGTGAAAGAATGAATTAAATGATCAAAGATGAAGGGGTACAGAATGAATTAAATGATCTAAGATGAAGGGTGAAAGAATGAATTAAATGATCAAAGATGAAGGGTTAAATAATGAATTAAATGATCAAAGATGAAGGGTTAAATAATGAGTTAAATGATCAAAGATGAAGGGTTAAATAATGAGTTAAATGATCAAAGATGAAGGGTGAAAGAATGAATTAAATGATCAAAGGTGAAGGGTTAAATAATGAATTACATGATCAAAGATAAAGGGTGAAAGAATGAATTAAATGATCAAAGATGAAGGGGTACAGAATGAATTAAATGATCAAAGATGAAGGGTTAAATAATGAGTTAAATGATCAAAGATGAAGGGTGAAAGAATGAATTAAATGATCAAAGATGAAGGGTGAAAGAATGAATTAAATGATCAAAGATGAAGGGTTAAATAATGAGTTAAATGATCAAAGATGAAGGGTAAAATAATGAATTACATGATCAAAGATAAAGGGTGAAAGAATGAATTAAATGATCAAAGATGAAGGGGTACAGAATGAATTAAATGATCAAAGATGAAGGGTTAAATAATGAGTTAAATGATCAAAGATGAAGGGTGAAAGAATGAATTAAATGATCAAAGATGAAGGGTGAAAGAATGAATTAAATGATCAAAGATGAAGGGTTAAATAATGAGTTAAATGATCAAAGATGAAGGGTTAAATAATGAGTTAAATGATCAAAGATGAAGGGGTACAGAATGAATTAAATGATCAAAGATGAAGGGTGAAAGAATGAATTAAATGATCAAAGATGAAGGGTTAAATAATGAATTACATGATCAAAGATGAAGGGTTAAATAATGAGTTAAATGATCAAAGATGAAGGGTTAAATAATGAGTTAAATGATCAAAGATGAAGGGTGAAAGAATGAATTAAATGATCAAAGATGAAGGGTTAAATAATGAATTACATGATCAAAGATGAAGGGTTAAATAATGAGTTAAATGATCAAAGATGAAGGGTTAAATAATGAATTACATGATCAAAGATGAACGGTTAAATAATGAATTAAATGATCAAAGATGAATGGTTCAATAATGAATTACATGATCAAAGATGAAGGGTTAAATAATGAGTTAAATGATCAAAGATGAACGGTTAAATAATGAATTAAATGATCAAAGATGAACGGTTAAATAATGAATTACATGATCAAAGATAAAGGGTGAAAGAATGAATTAAATGATCAAAGATGAACGGTTAAATAATGAATTAAATGATCAAAGATGAACGGTTAAATAATGAATTACATGATCAAAGATGAAGGGTTAAATAATGAGTTAAATGATCAAAGATGAACCGTTAAATAATGAATTAAATGATCAAAGATGAACGGTTAAATAATGAATTACATGATCAAAGATAAAGGGTGAAAGAATGAATTAAATGATCAAAGATGAAGGGTGAAAGAATGAATTGAATGATCAAAGATGAACGGTTAAATAATGAATTACATGATCAAAGATGAAGGGTGAAAGAATGAATTAAATGATCAAAGATGAACGGTTAAAGAATGAATTAAATGATCAAAGATGAACGGTTAAAGAATGAATTGAATGATCAAAGATGAACGGTTAAAGAATGAATTAAATGATCAAAGATGAACGGTTAATAGTAAGGGCATTTTATGAGATATTTCACAAATCTGTTAACTAAATTGTTACCAAAAAATTTCTTCACCAATATGTTTGTAAAGGTGTGTAATAACATGTGTTAAAATGTTGAAGTTCAACTCCCGTGGGAAACCCAGAAAAAAAGCTGTTGAATTCGGGTACCGAAAAATTATTTTCGAGAATTTTTTTTTTTTTTAAATCGGCCCTAAAGTAACTTATGAGGGGTCAAATAAGGGTTTTTCATGATTCTGAGTTGATTGTTAACATTTATATTTTCACTTTTACATTTACACACAAAGTAGCTTTTATTTCACATACATATATAAGACTCAAGAGTTATTTCTCATTCACAATGTCAGAAGTTTCAACAGTCATTGTCTATGTCTTCTTCAGACTCAACACATCATGACTGCAGTTTCTGCATGTAATGCCATTACAGACTCCACAGGCCGAGATGCACGTGACCCCATTCTTCTTGCAGCTGCATCGCCCGTTGCTGCAATCTCCATGACAATTACAGCTCGTGAACTGCAATAGCTCCTCAGGAGCCGTGGGGTCCAGTGTTGGAACTGGCTCATACCCATGCACACCTATTGTCCATCCATAGTCACTGGGGTTCAGGGACATGCTCTGTAGAAGGATCCAGTCCCGGGTCTGCAGGTAGGCACGGAGTGAATGTTGTGCAGCTGCACCCTCTGTTGGAGGTAAAGCCGTATGCACTCTTTCAGAGTGGTGAAGATGGTGTTGAGGTCATTAGGGTCTCCTTCAATAACTGGGAGGAACTCGATCTGTGTGCTCTGCTTTGCATCATTAGCATGGATTCTCTTCATCCAGCCATTCCAGTTGGAGTGTGGGAACTCAGGATCGTTGGCTTTGATCACCCACCCCGCTGCCCAGAGTGTGTCACCTGGAGTGAGGAGTGGCTGATCATGAGCCAGGGAGGAGGAAAGCTCAGCGAGGGGGAGAAACATGATCGCGTTCGTTCCTATCTGTTTCCTGTTCGTAAATGGAATAATCTTTACTTCAGTTCCTCTCAGGATCTTAGCTTTGTCGAGTGCCTTCAACTTCACCCGGGGGAAAGCTGCTGTTGTCTGTGGATCTGGCAAAGGTGGTGCCGGAGAGGTGACTTCGATCCAACCCATTGAGTGAAAGGGAGTGTTTCCGTGAATAGAGACAATGTTTAAATCTATATTGTCTCCAACAAACTGAGTGACTGCATTGTTTGTTTCCCCAACCTCCATAAAGACCACCTGATCATTACTTGACAATTCACTTTCACTGGCTGGCACTTTGGCTGTCATCACTGATTGATCCTCAAGCGCAGCATCAACCGCAACCTCATCATTGATCTGTTCATCGGTTTCCTCCACAATGGTGTCAAGAGTGCCAGAAGTATCTGGAACATCATCTCCACTCCTACTATTAAGGAAGCAGTATTTGTAGTTTTGTGTCTCCGTGTAAGACTCAGTGTATCCCAGCCGGTGGAACTTGTTGAGCATCCATTTTGACCCAAATCTATGATCAAGTTGTATGGCAAGCCCCATTTGGTGTGGCAATACTCCAGACCGAGGTCGACAGGCCTTAATAAAATTCTGCCCCCAAACGGCAACTCTTTCGTCTGTCTTGACAATCGGTCTCAAGAACATCTGAAGGCTTGCAGGAACAAGTGTCAGCTGACTATCGATGTCAGTCATACTGTGTGTGGTGGGGTATGACTTTGGACCTAAATCAATCAAGGCAATATCATTGGATATGAACTTGAGTGCCGTCTTTATGATCTGAGTCTTCTCATCTCCATGGTCAAGATTAGCATGATGCGCTCGCAGAATATTGTCGGTGCCATCTTTGAGACAGAGTACATCTGCCCTTCTTTCCTGTGTTGTGAAATACAAGGTGTCTTCGTATTTCTCTAGAAGTTTTATCTTTAGCCAATGCTTTGAATAAGAAAGGCTCTTCTCTGGTGACTGATCAAACTCCTGCAGCTTTTCATGGACTTGGTCCATGTTCATTACCCCATGCTCTAATTCTGAGTCTAACCATTCGCAGAATTCAATAAAAACTGCCTCTCGCTCCTCATCAATACTCCTCTGTCCTCTCTTCCTTTTTCCTTCCTCATCAGTCTTGGACAAACTGTCACCTCTCGCAAACATAAGTTTGCATCGCAAATGGTACAGTGTTTCTTCTGCTACCAAGTCGTTGATCCCTTCCAGGCGTCCAGTGACTTCAGTGCCCCAGTCATCCCCGCGACTCCGTGCTGTCTTCAGCAAGCTTGCCTTCAGTGTATCTGCAGTCAAATTATCTGGCACTCTGTATTTCTTTCTAGCTTGTGCTGGATTATTTTTGTAGAGCTGGGCTGGTTGGTTGCAAAGAATGCATACATCCTTATACAGGAGGTCAACTGACTGTGATCTTCTAGAACTGCAGCCAGTTGATGAACTGAACTCACAAGTAGTGCGTCTTCTCTTCACCTTTGATGACTCTTTCTCTGCCTTTGATGCTTGAGCTGACTTCTTGGTTGTAAAGTATCTCGACAAACTGCGATCAATTGTCGTACACGTTTATTCACTCTGCCGATCAAGGCCCGATTCACAGCAGCGCCATCCGAGCTCTGGCGTAGGGATACAACCCGGTCCCGGTGTAGGGATACAATGGTGAACATTTGCACTGCATACATGACATCCTCCCCTTTAAGTCCAAAATTACCAAGAGCAATACGTGCTAGATTTCCAGAATTGACATTTCAAAAGCAACATTTCCAAACCATGTGAAAATATGTGTGCAAACGGTTATGAGAATAATGAAAATACGTGAAAATAGAACATGTGTCAACGTGAAAAAAAAACATCTTCAAAGATTCAACCGGTCGGGTGCTTTTCTCTCACGCATTGAGCGTCGCGGTGTACCAGTGGATACAGAGTCCGAGGTGATTCCTTTGGGTCGCGGTGTACCAGTGGATACAGAATCCGAGGTGATTCCTTTGGTCTCCACGAAGGGTGTAGCGTTTGCAGAGGTTTTCGGGGCATCCGAGCCGGCTGGAGCGGCCACGACGATCTCCGGCAGTGGCGGGTCGAACTGTTGTCCTGACTGTGACGATGCTACAGGCTCCATCGACTCACAGTGACGGTAGGTTATGTGGTCCTGATGTCGACGAATTTCGCGGCCGTCCTGCAGGCGAATCACACTGGACAGTGGACCTGGCTTCTCGATGATGTCTCCCGGTAGCCACGTCGCACCTGCACCAAAATTTCGGGCAAACACTGGATCTCCAATGTTGATACATCGACTGTTGGACGTCTTATCGTGCACCAACTTTTGATTAAGCTGGCTCTGATAAACATTTGATGATATGTCTGGTTTGAGATTGTCAAGTGTCGATCTCAAGTGTCGTTTCATCAATAACTCAGACGGAGCTGCACCGGTTGTTGATTGTGGCGTGATGCGGTATTTGAACAGGAGACGAGACAGCTTTGTTTCCAGGGTTCCCTCCTGAAGTTTCTGCAATCCGGATTTGATGATTCCCACGGATCGTTCGGCCAAGCCATTTGAAGCCTGGTGATGTGGGCTGACAAACTTATGTTTGATGCCGTTCCGACGTGTGAACTTGGCAAACTCGGTACTGGAAAAACACGAACCGTTATCACTCACGATCATCCTGGGCAGACCATGAGTGGCGAAACAGCGTCTGAGTCTTTCGATGACAATGGCTGACGTAGTACCACGCGTCACATAGGCATCAATCCATTTTGTGTGCGTGTCCGTAATTATTAGAATCATGCTGCCGTTAATAGGCCCGGCATAATCGAGATGTAGGCGATGCCACGGTTCGCTGGGCCATTCCCAGGGATGCAGTGGCGCTTTCGCAGGTGTAATCCGGGTGCTCTGGCAGGGGTAACAATGTCGAACATGATGTTCGATATCAGCATCAAGATTCGGCCACCACACATAGTTTCTGGCGAGTGACTTCATCTTCACAATCCCGGGGTGACAGTCATGGATTTCATCCATGACCCTGGAACGCAGATTTTTCGGGATCACGACACGACATCCCCAGAGTAGGCAACCATTTTCCACGCTGAGTTCGTTTTTACGTGCTTTAAAAGCCGCAAAATCTGGGTCACCCTCAGGTAGCAAATGCCATCCAAGCTGTACAGCCTGGACAGTTCTGGACAGAACGGGGTCTCGTCGAGTATGAGTGCGGATCTGGCCGGAATCGACAGCACAATCTTCCAGATGATCCATCAGTGCAATAATGGATCCTGGTGTAGGCGAATCATCAATGGATTCTGGAAGGGGTAACCGACTCATGGCATCTGCATTTGTGATAGACGAACCGGGCTTATAACATATGGTGTAGTCATAAGCAGCGAGAAACAGGGACCAGCGGATGATCCTGGGCGGTAGTGTGTCAGATGTCGCCTTAGTTGGACCAAACAGACTGATCAGCGGCTTGTGATCAGTGCGAATCGTGAAATGATGTCCAAGAAGGTACTGGCGAAATTTGCCGACGCCGAAAACGATTCCCAATCCTTCCTTGTCAAGTTGGGAATAGTTTTTCTCTGCCGGGGACAACGTTCTGGATGCAAATGCAACCGGTCTTTCCGTACCATCAGGCATCACGTGCGATAATACACTCCCCACTCCATACCGACAGGCATCGCATGTCAGCACAAGATCCTTCTCTGGATCAAAATGAACGAGAACATTGGACGATTTGAGCAGATCCTTAGAGGTCTGGAATGCTGATTGTTCAGTAGACCCCCAGCTCCAGGAGACTCCTTTCCTCAAAAGCCGATAAAGGGGGCCCAAAACGTCGGTCACATTCGGGATGTAACGACCATAGAACTGAAGCAAACCGAGGTATGACTTCAATTCGGTCACATCTCGTGGAGAAGGAGCATCCTTGATAGCTCGGACTTTCTCATCTGTCGGGTGTAGACCCTCGGCATCAATCGTATGACCCAGGTACGTGACTGATGGCACCATAAACTTGCACTTGTCTCGACGCAAACGTAGGCCGGAGTCCGAAATCTTCTTCAGAACTCTCTCCAGGTTCTGTAGATGTTCCGCGTCCGTACGACCAGTAACCAGAATATCATCCTGGTAACAAACGACGTTGCGTTCGGCGGCAAACAAACTGTCCATGGAAATGGCGGTGTCTCTGGCATTTTGGAACCTCAGTCTTCTCTCAGCAAGCAGGCGTCTACGAGTGCGGTCATCGGACATGCCAACCACCAGCAAATCACGAAGCATGTCATCGATCGTGTCCCCAAACTCACACAGATGTGACAGTTTTTTGAGGTGTGCAATGAAGTCTGCGATCGACTGACCTTGCTGCTGTCTGCACATGTAAAAATTAAACCGACACAGGATGACTGAAGGAGATGGGTTGCAATGTTCCTTCAAAGCGGCCTTGAGCTCTGCATACGTGAGCTCCTGGATTGTCCGAGGCCGAATCAGGTTTTTAACGAGTGTGAACGTCTCACCTCCGCAAACGGACAGGAAGACGGCCTTCATCCGGCCTTCGGTCGCAATGCCGTTCGCCTCGAAATAGAAAGACAACCGCTCAGAATACGTGTCAAAATCCCCCTCATGAGGGTCGAATTCATCGATATGGCCGAAAGATGTCATGGTCTAGATGTTTACCTTCGTCGCCATGTAAAGTATCTCGACAAACTGCGATCAATTGTCGTACGCGTTTATTCACTCTGCCGATCAAGGCCCGATTCACAGCAGCGCCATCCGAGCTCTGGCGTAGGGATACAACCCGGTCCCGGTGTAGGGATTCAATGGTGAACATTTGCACTGCATACATGACATTGGTGGTTGCAACAAAGTTGTTGTACAGATCATTTTTACACTTCTGGTGGTACCTCAGTTTTCCTTCCTTTTGAGCCTCCTTCATACGTTCCACAACAGTAACATTTTCGACAGTTTCTGCTTGTTTCAATAAAGTTGAGTATCCCTTTGGAGTTGCCTGTATGAGCCTTTCAGCTGGTGTATCCGAGCGTGCACAGATGAAGCAATTGAGCACAGGTGGAGTAACGTCTTCATCCATATTGCTAGACTCCATGTCCTGCAAAGTAGAAAATGAGATATATTTAGAAATTATTTTTCCACAAAGGAGTGTCTGTGGTGAAATATAAATGTTAACAATCAACTCAGAATCATGAAAAACCCTTATTTGACCCCTCATAAGTTACTTAAGGGCCGATTAAAAAAAATAAAAATTCTCGAAAATAATTTTTCGGTACCCGAATTCAACAGCTTTTTTTCTGGGTTTCCCACGGGAGTTGAACTTCAACATTTTAACACATGTTATTACACACCTTTACAAACATATTGGTGAAGAAATTTTTTGGTAACAATTTAGTTAACAGATTTTCATATGTTTCCCTTACTATAAAGAATGAATTGAATGATCAAAGATGAACGGTTAAGGAATGAATTGAATGATCAAAGATGAACGGTTAAAGAATGAATTAAATGATCAAAGATGAAGGGTGAAAGAATGAATTAAATGATCAAAGATTAAGGGTGAAAGAATTGGTTTATTTTAATTTAGCTTAAATCAGTAACACTGACTCCCATTATATTTACATTGAATTTCATCACATTCGCTACGTGTGTTAGCTGATTGACTGGAAACATGGCCATGAAACATGTGTAGTTACTGGTAACATGTAACTGAAGGAACTGCGCTCCAACGCGAGTCGAAAGAATTGACGCGACTAAAGACGGAATTCGTCCGAGTTGCTTTATTGAAACAAAACAGCTCAGGTATTCTGACAAGCCCGTTTATCGGGCAGCAATATATATACACATTTATGTCGGGAAGTTTGCCCGGCAAAAGCTATACCGGGCATGCCCGGGTGTCAAGGGCGAGCCTTGGAAAGGCGAGTCTGGACCTGCCCGGGCGTGTTTGGCTGCGGCCTGGCAAGTCGAGGCTGGGCGTGCCCGGGCGCTCTGGACGAGCACTGGAAAGGCGAGAGCGGGCATGCCCGGACGCTCTGGGCGAGCCCTGGAAAGGCGATAGCGGGCATGCCCGGACGCTCTGGGCAAGCCCTGAAAAGGCGATAGCGGGCATGCCCGGACGCTCTGGGCGAGCCCTGGAAAGGCGAGAGCGGGCATGCCCGGGAAAGACGAGACCGGGCGTGCCCGGGAGGTTCGGGCGTGCCCGGGAAGAGTGAGTCCGGGCATGCCCGGGAGAGGCGCGTCTGGCCGTGTTCTGGCCGGTGCAAGGCGATTGTGTGCATCCAGCGGTAACCGCTACACACGCCCCTCCAGAATCGACCTGCACCGGCAGGGTCAATTTAAGGGGGGTCCGGATGACCCGGCCGAAGCGACCCCTGGAGGGTCGTGGGGAGGGGTCCGACGTGGTGGTGGGTGGTCGAGCGGGGGGAACTGTGGATGGGGGGCGGCCTCGCCACAGAGGAAGGGCCAACCGTGGTGGTCGGTCGACGTCCATGTGCGCCGGTTTGAGGCGGTCCACAGAAATCCGGTCCGGCCGGCCGCCGAAGTCGACGATGAAAGACTTGTCGCCCCGTCGCAGGACCCGGAAGGGCCCGTCGTATGGTGGCCGGAGTGGCCCCCGGTGCGCGTCATGACGCACAAAGACGTACTCCGCTGTGCGAAGCGCCGGGGGGACGTAGGACTGGGGGCCACCGTGGCGGGACGTCGGCACGGGGGCAAATCGTCGGGCGGCCTCCTGGAGGTCCGAGCGCTGGCGAGCGGCGGACCAGGGACTGGTAGCGTCGGGCACGAATTCGCCCGGGACGCGGAGCGGCTGGCCGTAGACAAGCTCGGCGGCGGACGCCTGGAGGTCTTCCTTGGGGGCCGTGCGAAGGCCCAAAAGGACCCACGGCAGCCAGTCGGCCCAACCGTCGTCCTGAAGGCCGGCCATGAGTGCGGCCTTCATGGAGCGGTGAAACCGCTCGCACAACCCGTTGGCTTGGGGGTGGTAGGCCGTGGTGCGGTGCAGCGTGACCCCCAACGAACGGGCGACCGCGCCCCAAAGCTCAGACGTGAACTGTGGGCCGCGGTCGGACGAGATGTCCGCTGGTGCGCCGAAGCGCGCGACCCAGGTGGCGATGAACGCCTGCGCCACGTCGGCGGTGGTGGTGGAGGTGAGGGGCACGGCCTCCGGCCACCTGGTGGTCCTGTCCACCATGGTGAGCAGGTGGGTGAACCCCCGCGAGGGGGGCAGGGGACCCACCAGGTCCACGTGGACGTGGTCGAAACGCCGTTCAGGCACGGCGAAAGGTGCCAGCAGGGCCTGGGTGTGGCGGTGGACCTTGACCCGCTGGCAGGCCGTGCAGGCGTTGGCCCAGTCGCGGATGTTTCGTCGAAGGCCGTGCCAGAAGAAACGCGCCGACACCAGCTTCTGAGAAGCTTTCCGGCCCGGGTGAGAAAGGCCGTGGATGGAGGCGAAGATGCGGCGCTGCCAGGAAATGGGCACGATGGGGCGAGGCTGGCCCTGGGAGACGTCGCAGAGCAGGACGGTGCCCGTGAAGGGAATGTCGGCCAGGCGGAGGCCCGTGTCCGCCGCACGGAGTGCCTGCACCGAGGCGTCGGTGGTCTGGTCGGCCGCCATGAGCGCGAAGTCCACGCCGAGGTGGACCGCGTTCGCGCTGGCCCGAGAAAGACAGTCGGCCACGGCGTTGTCTTTGCCGGCGACGTGCCGGATGTCCGTGGTGAACTCCGACACGGCAGAGAGGTGGCGCTGCTGGCGGGCCGACCACGGCTCCGTGACCTTAGCCATTGCGTAGACCAACGGCTTGTGGTCGACGAAAGCCGTGAACGGGCGGCCCCCCAGGAGGTGTCGGAAATGGCGAACGGCCAGGAATAGCCCGAGCAGCTCGCGGTCGAACGTGCTGTAGTTTAACTCGTTCGGCCGGAGTTGCCGGCTGAAAAAAGCGAGTGGCTGCCAAACCCCGTCCACCCATTGCTCATGGACGGCGCCCACCGCGTAGTTGGAGGCGTCCGTAGTGAGGGCGATGGGCGCGTTGAGCACTGGGTGAGCCAGCAGCGTTGCGTCGGCGAGGGCCCGTTTGGCACTGGCGAAGGCCGCGTCCATGGCCGCAGACCAAACAATGTCATGCTTGGCCGGCTTGCCCCGGAGGGCCTCGTAAAGGGGCCGCATGAGCTGAGCATCGCGGGGCACGAATCAGTGATAAAAATTCACCATGCCGAGGAACTCTTGGAGGGCCTTGATGGAACGGGGACGCGGGAACGTGGTGATGGCCTCGACCTTGGTCGGCAGCGGCACGGCCCCGGTCTTGGTGATGCGGTGGCCCAAAAAGTCAACGGTCGTCGCGCCGAAGTGGCATTTGACCGGGTTGACAATTAAGCCGTGCTCGCTGAGGCGACCGAACAGTGTTCGGAGGTGGAGGAGGTGCTCGGCGCGGGACGTGCTGGTGACGAGGATATCGTCCAGATAGACGAAAAGAAACGGCAGGTCGCGCAGCACGCCATCCATCAAGCGCTGGAACGCCTGGGCCGCGTTCTTGAGGCCAAACGGCATCCGCAAAAATGACGTGATGACGGCCGTCTTCGGGACGTTGGCCGCCCGGACAGGTACCTGGTGGTAGCCCCGTATCAGGTCAATTTTCGAAAAGATGACCCGTCCCGCCAAACGGGCGGAAAAGTCCTGAATATGCGGGATCGGGTACCTGTCGGGGGTGGTAGCGTCATTGAGACGGCGGTAGTCGCCACACGGGCGCCATCCACCCCCCGGCTTTGGCACGATGTGCAGTGGCGAGGCCCACGCGCTATCGGAGCGCCGCACGATGCCGAGGTGCTCCAACGCGTCGAACTCGGCCTTTGCCACGGCGAGCTTGGCCGGGTCGAGGCGGCGGGCCCTGGCGTCGACCGGCGGGCCCGTAGTGGGTATGTGGTGCTCGATCCCGTGCCGCACCGCGACGGCCGAAAACGTCGGCCACGTGAGGGCCGGGAAT